>NC_133658.1:320880440-320957005 GCF_037893015.1 Macrotis lagotis | reverse complement strand
ACCTAGTCACCCCAGAAAAAGAATATTAATTTCACTAATTCATGTGAATTTTAAGTAAAGATTCTGCAGCAATATAACACAAAAAACATATGATATGACAGGTTGGATTTATACTGAAAATGCAAGGCTGATTCAATATTAGAAAAACTTTCAGCATAAATTGGCCATATTATTAATAAAAACCAAAAAAATCATATAATTACTTCTGTAGAAAAATTTTGACAAAATACAATATCATTACTATTAAAACAGTAACACAACAACCCTGTAAAACAAGGGAATAAACAGAGCTTTCCTTAAGATTAGCTAAATAGTATACATCTAAACCAACATTATCTATAATGGGGATAGACTAGAAGTTTTTCCATTCAGGGGAAAGGCAAGGAAGTGATATCATCACTATTATTAAGCAATACTGTACTACAAATAATCACTCTAGGAATAATACAAGAAACAGAAAATGAAGAGTTAAGGGGGCTTAATAGAAAGAATAATCACAGACAATAAGGAAACAAACCCATCACTTTGAAGGTTGATGTGATGGTTTACTTAAAGAATAATATCACCTAAAAATTTAGCTAAAACACCTTCATTGCAAGCTACAACATACAAAATAAATTTACACAAATGAATCATCAGTCTTTCTGTATATTACTAAAAAAAAAATCAACAGGAAGGAGAAAACCCATTTTAAATAACTATGGATAGTATAAAATACTTGGGAAACTATCTGAACTATCTGCCAATACACACAGAAACTAAATGAACACAATCGCAAAACATTCTTCACACAAAGTGCTAAATAACTGGAGAAAAATTAATTCCTCAGAGGTATGCCAAGATAATAAAAATGACTATAGTACTTAAATTTATATATATAGTCAATGGAATATCAATCAAACTACTAAATGAACACTTTATAGATCTATTGTTTCTTTATAGAAAAATAGTAATGAAATTCATCTGCAAGAACAAAAGGTCAAGGGGCAGTCAGGTGGCACAGTGGATAGAGCACCAGCCCTGGAGTCAAGAGGACCTGAATTCAAATCTGGCCTCAGACACTTAATAATTACTTAGCTGTGTGCATTGCCTTGCAAAAACTAAAACAAGAATAATAATGGATAGTAATGAAAAAACCCGGGAAGTACCATATACCAAATTATACTACAAAGCTGTAATCTTCAAAACTACTAAGTAAAAAAAAAAAAAAAAAGTCTATCACTAGAATAAATTAGGTACAAAATAGCCAGAAGCAAAATAGCATAGTAATCTACTGTATGGCAAACTCAAATACTCCAATTACTGGAACAAAAAATGACAAAAAATTTTGGAAAAACCTAGAAACAAGTAGAAATGGAGCATACACTGACATCTCATACCATATGCCAAGATAAAATCAAAATGGATTAAAAAATTCAAGATGGCAGAGAAGAAGCAAGAATTCCCATAAGCTCTCCCCCAGACTACTCCAAATTCACTTAAGTGATGTTTATAACCAAACTCCAGAGTGGTGGAAGCCAAAGAAAGACTGAATGAAACAATTTTCCAGGCCAAGATAACCTGAAGATCTGAAGGAAAGGTCTGTGTCAACAGGGTTAGAAAAGACTGCAGTACAGCCTGAGCCATCTATCAAACCAGTTCCAATCATCCAGGAACAGAATGCTGAGCACCTGGGTCTGGGGCAATGGGGTGGGTTCTAGACCTTTCAGCCCAGAGATAGCCAAGGACAACTTGAAAGCTTGGTGGGAAAACTCTGCTGCAGAGTGAATGCAGAGCCCAGTCCAGTGCAAGCCTTTGTGCAGACCCAGTCCCCCCGGCAGCAGAAGCAGGTCTGGGAAGCCATCTAGTCTGGTAGCTGTATCCAGAACACTCAGTCCATGGAAGTTATGGGGGATCCAGGTTTCTCTGCTATCTTTCCCTGAGGCAGAATTCTGTGGCTTTGGCCAAGCTCAGATCCAGACTGCAATCTGGACCCCAGCTCAGGAAAAGTTTTACTGCCATAGAGAAGCTGGGACCATCCTCACAGTTCCAGGGAAGAAGGGAGTTTGTGGTCATTCACAGACCAGAGCACAGTCCAGAAAAGCAGTCAGAGTCTCTCATAAGAACTTGAAGAAATTGAGGTCCATGGGGGAAGGTATCCATCAAAAGCTTGGGACACAGTGTGTTCTCTATCCTGGAAGCAGAACCCTACTGGAAAGTCATAGGCCGGGGAAATTAGCAAACAACAGAAGGAAAAAAAATCCAACCATGGACAATTACTTTGGTCCTGTGGACCATCAAAATACATTCTCAGTACAAAATAAAGTCAAAGCTTCTGTACCCAAAGCCTCCAAGAAAAATATGAATTGGTCTCAGGCTATGGAAGTATTCAAAAAAGATTTTGAAAATCAAGAAAGGGGGGGTGGCTAGGTAGTGCAGTGGATAGAGCACTGGCTCTAGAGTCAGGAGTAGCTGAGTTCAAATCTGGCCTCAGACACTTAATAATTACCTAGCTGTGTGACCTTGGGCAAGTGACTTAACCCCATAGCCTTGCAAAAACCTAAAAAAAAAATCAAGAAAGGGAGGTAGAGGAAAAATTTAAAAGAAATGAGAACACTGTGGGAAAGTCATGAAAACCAAGTCAGCAGCTTGGTGGAGATATAAAAAAATACTGAAGAAAATAGCATTTAAAAAAAAAAACAATTTAAGGTCAAATGGAAAAAGTAGTCCAAAAAGTCAATAAGAAGAATTACCTTAAAATGTAGAATTGATCAGATAGAAAAGGAAATACAAAAGCTATCTGAAGAAAATAATTCCTTCAAATGTAAAAATGGAGCTAGAGGAAGCAGAGGATTTTGTGAGAAATCAAATAATAAAAACAAAACTACAAGAATGAAAACCTATAAGAAAATGTAAAGTATCTCAATGGAAAAACAACTGACCTGGAATGCAGATCCAGGAGAAATAATTTAATAATTATTGTGCTACCTTGAAAGTCATGATCAGGAAAAATGAAGCCTAGACTTCATTTTTCAAGAAATTCTCCAGGAAAACTGTTCTAATATCCTAGAAGGAGGGGGAAAAAATAGAAATTGAGGGAATTCACTAATCACCTCCTGAAAGAAACAATTCAAATATTTTGGAGCTTTGGCCAGGATAACCCTAGATTTAGTAGTTTCTACTTTAAGGGCTTGTAGGGCTTGGATTATGATATTCTGAAAGGCAAAAGCGTTTGGATTACAAATGAGAATTACCTACCCAGCAAAACTGAACATCCTCCTTCAGGGGAAAAGATGGGCATTCAATGAAATAGCGGAGTTTCAAACTTTTCTGTTGAAATGACCAGAGATGAACAGAAAATCTGATCTTCAAGGACAGGACTCAGGTGAAGTATAGAGAGGGTGGATGGGAAGGGCAAATGATGAGGAACTTAATGATGTTGAACTGTTTGTTTTCCTGCACAGAAGATCATACTGTTAATTCATCTGAACGTTCTCATTTGTTAGGGCAGTTAGAAGGAGAATATATAGATAAGGCACAGGAGGGAGCTGAATATGAAGGTATAATATATTATAAAGATGGAGTAAATGAGAGAGAAAGGAATGTACTGGGACAAAGAAGGGAAAGGAGAGGTAGAATGGGTTACGTTATTTCACATAAAAGAGGGAGGAAAAAGCTTTTGTAATGGAGTGAAAGGGGGGAAGTTGGGGGGAGAGTGAACCTTCTCTTATTGGAAGTGGTTCAGAGGGAAAATAACACACACTCAATTGAGCATAGAAATCTATCTTACCCTAGGGGCAGCTAGGTGGTGTAGTGGATAAAGCACCAGACCTGGAGTCAGGAGTACCTGGGTTCAAATCCAGTCTCAAACACTTAATAATTACCTACCTGTGTGGCTTTGGGCAAGCCACTTAACCCCATTTGCCTTGCAAAAAAAAAAAAACTAAAAAAAAAGAAATCTATCTTACCCTACAGGAAAATAAGAGAGATAAGAGAGGAAAGGGAAAAGAGAGAAAGGGTACGGGGGGGGGGGGGGGGGGGGGTGTAGGGAATGGAAGAGAGCACACATTGTGGGTGAAGGTAGTCAGATACATAACACTTTTGAGGAGGGACAGGATGAAAAAAGAGAGAGAGAGAGAACAGAATAAATAGGGGTGGGGGTGGGGAGGAATAGGATGAAGGAAAATAAAGCTAGCAATAGCAGCTGTGGGAAAAAATATTGAAGCAATTTCTCTGATGGAATTACAATAAAGAATGCTATCTATCCAGAAGACAGAACTGATGGTATCTGAATACAGACTGAAGCACATTATTTTTTCTCGAGGTTTCTCTTTTTTGTGTGTGAATGGAGGGTTATGTTTACTTTTACATCATGACTATTGTAATAATGTGAAATATGTTTTAAAAATAAAATGAAAACTATAAACATTAAAAAAAAAAAACAGAAGAGCACATTTGAAGGCAATGAGAGGAACCAGTAAATGAAAAAAAGGTTGAAGATACATATGATAAAAAGCGATTGCAGGGGAAGATTCCCACAAGTTTAAAAAGAAGGAAAAAAAGATAAGCCCCAAATGGCAACATTAATCATAAGCAACACAGGGGCACAGAAGAAATAACCAGTCATATGGGGGTAAATTCATGACCAAACGAGAGACAAAAGTGTTCATAGAGAGTAATATGGACAATTTTGATTACATAAAATTAAAAAGCTTTTATTTATTTTATTTTAATTTTAGATTTTTCAAGGCAATGGGGTTAAGTGGCTTGCCCAAGGCTACAATAGCTAGGTAATTATTAAGTGTCTGAGGCTGGATTTGAACCCAGATACTCCTGACTCCAAGGCCAATGCTCTATCCACTGGGCCACCTAGCCACCCCAATTAAAAAGCTTTTTTTAGGGGTGGCTAGGTGGCATAGAGGATAAAGCACCAGCCCTGGAGTCAGGAGTACCTGGCTTCAAATCTGGTCTCACACACTTAATAATTACCTAGCCGTGTGGCCTTGGGCAAGCCACTTAACCTCATCTGCCTTGCAAAAACCTAAAAAAAAAAAAGCTTTAAAAAAAATACAGCTAAAATTATAAAAATAAAAAAAAAACAGGAAACTGGGGGGATTTGTAGCAGTTTCTTTGATAAAGGTTTTATTTTTAAAGCACACAAGGAACGGAGTCAAATTTACATGCATGAAAACCACCCCACAACTGACAGTTAAATGAAATGAGTTGACAATTTTTAGAGGAAGAAATCAATATTATCTAAAGTCATATAAAAATGCTCTAAATTATTAACAATTAGAGAAGTGCAAATTAAAATAATTCTGAGGTTCCACCTCATACCTTTGATTAACTAAGAAAATGCTGGTGAAGATGTGGAAAATGCACAAATAGTGAAGCTTTGAGCTAATCCAATTATGTCCAAAAAAAGTCATTAAATTGTGCAAACTTTCTGACCCATCAATACCGTTATTAAGCCTATATCCTAAAGAGATCAAAGAAAGAGGAAAAGATATATTTTCTAAAGACATGTAAATTACTCAAAGAGCAATTGATAGAAACATGGTAGATATGGTATTATGATATATATTACAGCATAATACTGCAGAGCATGAACTATGAAGGAGAAACAATCATTAAAAGATGACACTAAACAAAGTTTTGCATGAATAATACAATTTAGCTGGTGACAAGACATCTGATATCTCTTGATATCAGATACAGTCCATGCATTATATACTGGTAGCGTTATGATGTTAAGAGAAAGCTAGAAACATTCCCCTAATATGTTGGATTGCCCTCCCAGAGAATTTGAAAAGGAACAAAGACAAATCAAATACGATGGATCACATACAGCACACAGGCATGGGATCTGCATTGTTGGTGGAAATATCCACATCAATAATAGATAGATCCATTTGAACATTTGAATATATATATTTTTCAAAGGAAAAAGAGGAATCTGAATCAGTGGAGGGAGCACTCAGACCAATGAAAAAAATCCAATGTACTTTCTGGAAAAAACAAACAAAATAACACCTAAAATGAATCCTCTTAAAAATCACATGTGCATCTAAGGCATAGAATTCACCTCATAAGGTAGTCTGTGAGGATCAAATGAGATCATTATGTTTTGCATTCCTTAAAACCCATGTTATTTTTATTGTTAGTATATTTGAAATTGTAAATATAAGATTTGTTCTTTACTATTCACAAGATGTAAGCATTCTTTTGTGAAGATTTTTTCATCTTAGAAAACATTTTTTCATTGAGCATTTGCCATACATTTTTGGAAACTCTGGATGCACTGTTTTGTTTTGTTTTTTTTTTGAGGAGGGGAGCATTATAAGGGGTTAAACCACTGGAATGAAACAAATTCAGACTGGCTGCTTTCACTGAAAATTCCAATGTAATTAAATCATTTCCTTCCCCTCAGACTTGGCTTACAAGCTTTAAAAGTGGGTTTCCTCACAGTATCTATTCAAATGTTGCACCAATGAAAGATTCTTTTATGAAAACTCCATGAAAATTACATTATTACTTGAGTATTATATAATTATTTGCATCTTACTAACACATTATATAGCTCTTACTTGAATATTTGCCCTCTTATGAAAATAAGGCTATAAAGGGCAAGTAAGCATGGTTAAGGCTACTCTGATGATCCCAGACTAACATTTCAATATTTGTATACTTTTCATTTCAACAATTTGATTTCCTGTTAATGAAAATCATCTAGGGAAATTTTACTTTTATTTATTTTATTTTTCCTTATTCAAACAATACTAATTTTTTTAAATACAATAATTGGTTCAGCTCTTGGTTGATCAATTGTTTTTTGAAGGTATTTCTATAGGGATTGATTTCATATCACAATCATTTTAAAAGTATAAGAAATTTAACACGTTATATTTAAAGTTGTTCTTGTCTGTACTTCCTTCTGAACTTTGTTTTCTTCTGTGAATTTATAAAAAAGTTGGAATGCTTCCCTTTTTTTGCATTTTTGGAGGAATGAAATTGTTAACTCTTCTTCCCTCCCCCCAACTCTCCTATACATAATAAAAAGATTTTTGTAATAAATAAGTATAGGCAATTAAAATGAATACATATCATGTCCAAAATATATGCTTTCAATCACTACTTTGTCAGGAGGTAAGTAACATGCTTCATCAGAGGTTCTCTGAAAATCTAGTTTGCTTTGATCAAATTTCTTAAGTCTTTTCAAGTTTTTCTTGTCCTTGTATAAATTTATTCTCATTGTTTATTTTGTTTCATTCACTCATGAAATAGTCCCATTCACTATTTCCTATTGCACAACAATTCATTATATTTATGTCCCATAATTTGTACAGTTATTCCACAATTGTTTAAAAGGAAATCTAATGCTACCCCTCAGATTTTAATCCTATTCTCGTCAACCTCCTTTTAATTTTCCTCTTCAGGATCAGGAAGTTTATTTTACTTGTTATTATTTAAATAATTCCTTAGAATTATCCTCCCTCAACATTCCTTTCCTAACCCCACTTGCTTTCCTGTAGAATCGGATATGTTTCTATACATGCGAGTGCATGTGTGTATATGTTCAACCCACCCTTGTTTCAGATAGGAATGAGGTTTATCTAGTATTCAATGCTCCCAGTTCTTCTTCCATGTTTGACTATACTTCCTCTCATGTACCTGTTTTTTTGTTTTTTGTTTTTTAGATTTTTCAAGGCAATGGGGTTAAGTGGCTTGCCCAAGGCCACACAGCTGGTAATTATTAAGTGTCTGAAGTCGGATTTGAACCCAGGTACTCCTGACTCCAGGGCCAGTGCTCTATTCACTGCGCTGCCTAGCCGCCCTCATGTATCTAAATTTTGAGAAGTATTAAGTTTCAACTTTTTCTTTCTTTCTTTTTTTCTTTTTTTCCCAAAACAGTGGGGTTTTAAGTGACTTGTCCATGGTCACACAGCTAGGTAATTATTAAATCTAAGATTAAACTCAGATCTTCCTGACTCCAGGGCTGGTGCTCTATCCAATGCACCACCTAGCTGCCCCTTCTACCTTTTTTTTTCTACTTTCTATCCTAAAGTTTATTCCTTTTACTCCTCATTTTCTTTCTGCTTTTCTGACCCTCAGAACAGAATCAATCCACTCGTAGGAACTGTTTTTCTTTCATTTTTTTTTAAAACTCACTTAAAACCTTCTGATGTTATAAAGAATCTGAAGGATTTGTTTCTTTCCCACTACTGAAATGTTAGCACTACATCATCATACTGACCCTTTTTAAAACAACTCAAAAATAAATTTACTGGGTGGCTAGGTGGCCTATATGCTAATGAAGGTAGACAATATAAAAGTGAGCTAAAAAAAATTGGGGAGGGGAGTAGATTTTATACAGAAGGGTTATTGGTGGTGCATGTAGTCTAAACACTCAGAAGCAAAGAGGAATTAAAGATGGACAAGGCCTGGCATCCTCCACAAAATGGAACCAACAGAAGAAAGAGGATTCAGGAAAGAGGAACACCTAAAGGCAAGAATGTCAAAAAAAAAAACAGGGAATTTCAAGGGTGCAAGGTAGCTGAAACATGGTGTCAAAGTCTGAGAGACAGAAGTAGAAGCAGCAAAGGAATGAATGATGATGATGATGATGATGATGAAGACTGCTTCCCACATCATCATGACAGAGAGATGATGAAATAACACGAAGAATGAGACATGTTTTCGGACAGAAAGAAGAAATGTGCTTTGCTTGACTATGCTTATTTTTTTTTAAGGTTTTTGCAAGGCAAATGGGGTTAAGTGGCTTGCCCCAAGGCCACACAACTAGGTAATTATTAAGTGTCTGAGGCCACATTTGAACCCAGGTACTCCTGACTCCAGGGCCGGTGCTTTATACACTGCGCCACCTAGGCGCCCCCGACTATCTGAGGAACGGAGTAGGATTTGGCAGGGGAAGGAAGGATTTTTTAAACTGTTTGATAATTTAGCTAAATAATTTTAAAAAGGAAGAGCACTGAGTCAGAAATGAGGATTTCTGAGTTTAGGTCCCTGCTCTGCTGACTTGGCTACTTAGTAACTATATGATCTTGGTCAATTCAACTCAATTCCACAAATATTCACTAAGTATCTACTTCTATACCAGGCAAAGACAATAAGAAATTAAATTACTAACACAAAACATAAATGATCTCAAAGAGCTAAATGAGGTGGAAGGGGGTGGGGGAACAGCAGAAAGAAATAATTTGGAAAAAGAGACTATTAATAACAAAGAGAAGAAGGTTTTATGAAGTAGCAGGGGCCTGAGCTAAATTTTGAAGATAAATAGTATCAAGTGGAAGTGAGGAAGAAATACACAGGGAACAAGTGAAAGATTTCAATCAGTCAGGCAAAGAACATCTCTTAAGTGCCAGTGCTTTCTTTGTTAAGTGCAAGAGATCACAAAGGGTAAGAAAGTCTCTGCTTTCAAGGAATTCACAGTCTAATATGGGAGGACAAATGAAAATACAATCAACAGCAGGAAAGAACCAGAATTAAAGGACACTGGGAAAGGATTCTTAAACAAGGTGGGATTTTAACTGAGACTTTGAAGGAAGCCAGGAGGCCGAGATGAGGAAGGGGAGCATTCAAGGATAAAGGACAGCTGATGAAAATGCCTTGAGTTAGGAAATGGAGTCAGGATAAAGGGCATCAAGGTGGCACAGAGGATGGAGTGCCAGGTCTGGAGTCAGGAAGATACATCTTCCTGAGTTAAAATCTGACCTCTAGAAACTTATGAGCTGTGTGACTCTGGTTAAGTCACTTAACCCTACTTGCTTCAGTTCCTTATCTGTGATCTAAGCAGAAGGAAATGGCAACTACTCCAGTATCTTTGTCAAGAAACCCCAAATGGATGCCCATCAACTGGGGAATGGCTGAACAAGTTATGGCATTTGAATGTTAGGGAAGACTATTTTTCTATAAAAATCATGAGCAATCATGGTCATGAAGAAGCATGAAAAGAATTATGTGAACTGATGCTGAACAAAGGAAGCAGAACCAAGAAACCATTGTACATCTTAACAACAACCTGTGAGATGATCAACTATGATGAATGCAGTTCCTCTCAGAAGTTCAGAGATAGAGGACAACCCTGAGGGGGGAAAACGTCATAATCTGAATGCATACTATGTTCACTTCTTTAAAACTTCTCTTATATTTTCCTTCCTATAATGGTTTTCTTTCTTTCCTCTTAGTTCTAATTCCTCTTACACAAAATGACTAAAATACAATGAATACGTACAACTTTTACTAAATTGTTTGCCACCATGGGGAAGAGGGTGGGAAAAGAGGGGAGTAAAAAATGTGTAACTCAAAAATTTGCAAATGGATAAATGTTGTAACTGTAACATGTAAATGGAAAAATAGAATGAAATTTCAATTAAAAAAAAACTCCAAATGGGATGATAAAGAATCAGACACAACTGAAAATGACTGAACAACAGAAAATGAAGTATCTTATGTGAGAAACAGTAAGGAGGTTGGTAGTGTCACTGGATCACAGGGTCAGAAAGGCATATATACGTGTGTGTGTGTGTGTGTGTGTGTGTGTGTGTGTGTGTGTGTGTGTGTGTGTAATGCTATGAAGATAAAACTGACAGACCTTGGCAATGGGTGAGAGAAAGTATGGAACTGATCATAATACCTATGATGTGAACCAGGATATCTGGGAGGATAGTGATGCCTTTAAAAGTAATAGGAAAGTCAGGAAAAGGGAAGGTTTAAGAGGTTAAAATAACATGTTCATTTTAGGACATAATGAATTTAAAATATCTACAGGTCATCCACTTTGAGATGTCCACTAAGCAGTTGGAGATGTGAGAATGGAATTCGGCAGAGATAACTTTGATGACCCCCTCAAATATTCTTGTGTACAATTTCTCAAGTTCAAGTTTCATCCCATCAGTCACATATCACATCTTAGTCTTTATCATTATTAAAGAGATGCATTACCACCAAAATCCTGAACTCCAAAGTTCCATTCATTAAGCAAAAGTTTCTATCCTTCTGTTTTTCCATTTCCTCACTCACAGCAAACTTTTTCTCTTTTGTTGACCCTGCCCAAACAAATAAACACTCAAAGTAAAAATCCTAAATCGATAAGCCTCTTTTGTTCTTCAACACAAAGCCAAAGTTCTAAACTGTCAAGATAGTCTTAAACTCAAATATTTAGACTGGATTGATTTTTATACTGAAATTACCTTTTAAAATTAATTTGCTTACATTAGAAATAATCAAATTAATATTCTTTGATACATGTAACCTTTAAGTTCCTTTAATAAACATAAATAATAATAGCAATTCATATTTCTACAAGTCTTAATTCAAAAGAAAGCCAAATGTTTGGAATGGCAAGATGATATTCCAAAAGTCCAAGTCTTAACCTCATTTCTCCTCTATTAAAAAATACAAAATAGGGGTGGCTAGGTGGCGCAATGGATAGAGCACCAGCCCTGGAGTCAGGAGTACCCGGGTTCAAATCCAGTCTCAGACACTTAATAATTACCTAGCTGTGTGGCCTTGGGCAAGCCACTTAACCCCATTTGCCTTGCGAAAAAAAACCTAGAAAAAAAAAGATAAAATAAATTTCCAATAATTTCCTAATATCTAGAGAGTAAAATTCAAATTCCTATGTTTCCACTTAAAGCTATCCACACTGTAGCTCAAAATATTCCCAGGAGTAATATTTTAGACACATTTAAAGACTCTATGTTCTAGAAAAAACGGTCCATTTGCTATACCTCACACAGTCCATTCTATCTTGGTAACCTGTGCAGTTTTCACACCAAGCTTAGAATGCACACCCTATTTAATTCCAAACTATACAATGCTAATTCCTTTCAAAGCACAACTGAAATAACTGCTCCTATATAAGGGCTTCCCTGATCTCCGAGCTGCTAATATCCCTCCCAAATTACTTTTTTTATTTACTGTTTCTCTATTTTATTTTTAGGTTTCTGGGTTGGGTTTTTTTTTTTTGCAAGGCAATAGGGTTAAGTGGCTTAACCAAGGCCACACAGCTAGGTAATTATTAAGTGTCTGAGACGGGATTTGAACTCAGGTACTCCAGGGCCGGTGCTCTATCTGGTGCACCACCTAGCCAGCCCCAGCCCCAATTTTTTATTTACTTTGAATAGATTTTATATGTATTTATATGCTTGCATTCTGCTCTTGAGGGCATAGATTTTAGTTTTTGTCTTCATATACCAAGCCCCTGGCTCTGTGCCTGGCCTGGTACATGGTGGATGTTTAATAAATGCTTGTTAATTGAACAGGTATGTAAAATAGGTTGTCTAAGAACTATTATTTGTTCTTTATAGATGAAGCTCAGCATCTCACTGAGAGTCAGAGCCAGAACTTGAACTCAAATCAGTTAAGTCAGTCAACATTGATTAAGGCAAGGGTGAAGAAGTACCTCCCTGCCCTAAGGAATAACTAGTAGAACAAGCTACTTTGTGCCAAATACTGTGCTATAGACTGGGGATAGAACAAAAAGCATCTAGTGAGGAGATACAAAAAAATTATATATAGGAAAAAATAGAAAATAAATAAGGGGCACTGGAATTAAGAGGGATTGGGAAAGACTTTTTTGTAAAAGATGAGATTTTAATCAGAATTTAAAGGAAACTAAAGAAGTCAGGAAATGGTGGAGGAGGGACAGCATTTCAGGAATGGAAAACATCCAGAAAAAAATGCCTGGACTTGAGAGATGGAGTGTCTGGTTCAAGATAATAACAAAGTGGCCAGTGTCCAAGGACACTGTCCAAGGACTGAAAACTATGTGATGAGGAGGAAGATATAAGGCAGAGGAGGCAGGATGATTTTGTACAGGTCCATCTCTTCCGCAACAAACTCCCCAAAATGTGACAGACCAAACTCTGATCAAACCACAATGACTCATTTTTTTCCTACTGAGAGCAGCTTAGGAAAGCAAACAAAGTCCAAGTTAGCAGCAGGCAACAGTGGTATAGAAAGGGAAGCAAGACACGAGTAACAGAACAGAAAGCTCTGGTGCAGAAAGACATCTCCCCAGCCCCCAAGAAAAGCATGAGGAAAGGGAAGAGGTACTCTGGTAGCTCTGCCACCTATTACTCAGTTTTTGTGAATAGACTGAGAATGAAAAGGAGCAAACCTAACCCAGTACAGAGCCATAGTCGTGTACTAAAGACAAAACAAATTCCAGAAACTTAGCTGAGCCCAGACACAGAGAAAGTAAGTTCTTACCTTTAGTCCATAAGTTTGCAGTAAAAAAAATCAAGGCAACAGATCCAGACCAAAGAGAAGTCAATAACTCAGTTTCTTTGACTATGCAGTACCTCCCAATGGATCAACAGTGACTGAGTTCAGTCAGAGTCTACTGAAACTCAAATCACACAAGTCAAAAGACCCAAATTTGGGTCAGAAGCTCATATCAGGAGAGCAATAAGCAGATATCACCCCAGATCATACCACTTTGTCTGGTTTGGTTTGGTTTTTTGCTAGGCAATGGGTTAAGTAACTTGCCCAAAGTCAGACAACTAGGTAATTAAATGTCTGAGTGCAGATCTGAACTCAGATCCTCCTGACTCCATTGCACCACCTAGCCACCCCAGATCATAACACTTTGGAAGGACTGATAACTTGCAGGAACCCAGATTAGGCAGAAACTCAGACTAGACATATCCCCTAAAGTGAAGAGAGTCTGACACAAACATGAAGTCCAAAGTCATGGATCAGACTAGAAGAATTAGCAAACAAACAAAAAGAATCCAACAAAAAAGAACTATTATGGTAACAAGGGAAGTTCAAGACACAAGCATAGAAGACAATGACATGAAAAGATTTAGAAGGAACTCTTCAAAAAAGAGTGGAGATTGAACAGGCCCAACAGGAATTCCTATAAAACAGGAACAAAAATTAGAATTGGTCAAATAGAGGATAATGGCATATAAGACATCAAGAAATAATGAAATAAAATCAAGATTAAAAAGTATTATAAAATATAAAAAACCTAAATGACTAAGAAAATCTATCTCACAAACAAATGTAGAAATGCAGAAATATTAATTGCATCTTTTATGTTGTTGCTGAGGTTTTTTTCCCCAATTGTGTCTGACTCCATTTAGGGTTTTCTTAGAAAAGATTGTGAAATAGGGGTGCCTAGGTGGCACAGTGGATAGAGCACCAGCCCTGGATTCAGGAGTACTTGAGTTCAAATCTGACCTCAGACACTTAATAATTACCTAGCTGTGTAACCTTGGGCAAGACACTTAATCCCAATCCCTTGCAAAAAAATACTATATTAAAAAAAAAAAGATTGTGGAATGGTTTGCCATTTCCTTCTTTGGCTCATTTTACAAATGAGGAACTGAGGCAAGGATGGTTAAGTGACTTGCTCATGGTCACACAATTACTTATTGCCTGAAGCCAGATTTGAACTCAGGAGTCTTCCTGACTCTAGGCCACTTCTCTATTCATTATGCCAGAGTTACTCAAAGCATTATTTATCAAGCTTAATGCAATTAAAAAGTATACACAATAAAGAACTCTTAAGAAAAAAAAAAGAAAAAAGAAAAAAGAAGGGGCAGCTAGGTGGCTAGTGGATAAAGCACTGGCCTTGGAGTCAGGAGTACCTGGGTTCAAATCCGGTCTCAGACACTTAATAATTACCTAGCTGTGTGGCCTTGGGCAAGCCACTTAACTCCATTTGCCTTGCAAAAACCTAAAGAAAAACAAAGAACTCTTGAAGGCAGATTAAAAAAGAAACTGGAAACTAAATAAACTAATCCTGAAGATTAAGTAGGTGGGTGGAAGAACAATTCAGAAATAATAATTACATGTTACAATTATAGCAACAATAAATCAAATCAGATTTGTGGGATTACAGCTAAAGCTGTAAAGGAAAATATTTCTAAACACTTAAAATTCAAAAAAAGGGGAAAAGAACAGATAAAAAAATTGGATAGGGTGGCTAGGTGGCCCAGTGGATAGTGCACTGGCCCTGGAGTTAGGAGTACCTGAGTTCAAATCCAGTCTCAGACACTTAATAATTACCTAGCTGTGTGGCCTTGGGCAAACCACTTAACCCCATCTGCCTTGCAAAATCCTTTAAAAAAAATGGATAAATAGAAAAACCACAAATTTAAACCTGAAATTAAACATCAAAATAGAAATCCTGAAAATCAAAGGAGAAGTTAACAAAATAGAAAGTTTAAAACAATCGAGCTAATAAATAAAACTAGGGCTTTTAAAAAAAAGAAACAATAAAATAGATAAATCACTGAGTAATTAGATGGGAAAAAACCTTTTAAGATGGAATAAAAAAATTAAATTACCAGTGTCAAAAATGAACAAGGTGAATTCACAACCAATGAAGAAGAAATGAAAGCAATTTTTAGGAACTATTTTGCCCAAAGACATACCAATAAAAGTGATAATCTTAATGAAATGGATGAATATTTTCACAAATATAAATTACTCAGATTAATGGAAAAGGAAATCGAATATTTAAATAATTCTCTCTTAGAAAAAGGAGCTGAACAAGTCATAAATGAATTCCCTAAGTAAAAAGCCATCATAACCAGATGGATTTTTCAAGTGAATTCTAAACATTTAAAGAACAATTAATTCTAATACTACATAAAGTGTTTGAAAAAATGTTAAAGATGGAATCCTTCCAAATTCCTTCTATGACACAAATTCAATCTCGATAATTAAACCAGAAAGAGTGGAAACAGAAAAAAAATGTAGGCCAATTTCCCTAATGAATATTGATGAAAAATTTTAAATAAAATGCTTAAAAACCACACATTATGATCATCCTGAATTTATAGCTAGAATGCAAGGCTAGGTCAACATTAACAAAACTATAAGCATAATTAGCCACATTAATAACAAAACCAACAAAAATCATATGATTATTTCATTAGGTGCAGAAAAGGGAGGTTTAATTAAACTTTAAGAGAAATATTTGAGATATAGTTTTAAAAAGTTAAATATCCTTTGCATTACAAAAATATCAATACTAATTAATCCTCATTAGCTAAAAGAGCAAAAATTATAATCATTAAAAAGTATATAACTAAACTATTTTCAAAAGAATAATGACTGATCTTGATTTCTTTTGTTTGACTATTACATATTTGTTAGAAGGAAGAATTCTGTCAGGAAATAAGCTTATTCTCTGAAAAGCAGTAGTGATATTAAAATAATAAAAACATTATCAATAAAACATTGTCAGAGAAACAAAAAATTATCTAGAGATCAGAGCAGCTAAAGAAAGGCTATTCAACATCAACAAGAATGTTTTTCATTAAAACTATACATGTTCAACAAATTACACAAGGAATAATTGGACACATTCTTTGCAATTTGCAGTTTTACTGCACTGTTATACTTAACACTCTTTTTAAATCTTAAATTTTATTCTTGGGTTCAAAAGATCAATTTTACAATAGACAAAGCATTTAAAAGGCACTTGAGCTCAAAATACTGGTCCCATTACCTATATGACCTTAAAAAGTTTACTTGAAACTTTCTGGGCTTCAGTTTGTTCATCTATAAAAGGAGATAGTTGGATAGAAGGATTTCTAAAGCCTTTCTAGCTCTAAAACTTGATCTTACGATCTTTAGGGGATTAGGAAAGAGCTGTACCTTGGCAGAAGTTCATTTGAAAGATGTGAAGATTTTGGTATAACCCAAGCTCAATGAATCTATAGTATGACCACAAATGACATCAAATGATTAGCTATGATAGACATAGATTTTCTCAGCTAAGTGATCAAAGACAATTTCTAAAAGAATTGTGATAAAAAATGCCATCCATATCCAGAGAAAGAACTCTGAATTCTGAATGCTTTTTTACTTTTTAAAATTTTTTTTTGGTCTCTACCTTCTGGGATTTCCCCCCTTTTATTCTGATCCTTCTTCCACAACATGACTAATATGGAAATATATGTTACATCATTGTACATACATAACCTATATCAGATTATTTTCTATATTAGGGCAAGAGGAGGAAAGGGTGAGAGGGAGAAAACTTTACAAAAATAAATGTGGAAAACTATCTTTCATATAACTGGAAAATAATACATACATAAATTTAAGAATTTAAAATAAATTATTTTTTTTAAATAAGGGAACTGAAGACATTAAAGGGACTTATTCAAGGGAAAAAAGTGTTCAAGTACTTGAGGAGCTGTGCTATGTAGAAGACAGATTAAGCTTTTTTTGACATTAGGAGACAAAATGAAAAGCAGTTTGTTGGTAGTTAACTATGGGGGAATTTAAGCTTATTTTAGGAAAGACTTCTGAAGAATTAAAAGTTATCTAAAATATTTAAGCAGAAGTCAGATGATCATTTGCTAGGTATATTTTAGGGTTTTTTTTTCCCTGGGGGGGGTTCAAGACAATTGGGTTAAGTGACTTGCCCAAGTTCACACAGCCAGGCAATTATTAAGTATCTGAGGTCGGATTTAAACTCAGGTACTCCTGACTCCAGGGCCAGTGCTCTGCCTACTTCACCACCTAGCTGGCCCTGTGCTGGATATATTTTAAAAGGGATCCTTGTTCAGATGCTGAGATTCTCTGAAAATTTACTTACAAAGTTGTTTTGAATGACATGTCATACAATACTAATGTAAAAGTTGTCTTAACTGAAATAAGGGGATCCTCTTTATTGATAAAATAGCAGATAATCCCATTAAAATAAACATTTTCATGTGGTACTATATTAACTTAGAACAATGCAGTGTTATCAAATTTAACTATTGCATGAATTCTCACATGAAGACCTGGACTTTCCCATAAATTCTAATATATAAAATCTAAATATCTTTTCACCAGAACTTAAAACTGAGCCACAAAGTATCTCTTTTGTTTGAAAAATGCTTGAGGAAATACTACAGGAACCCTAGCCAGGAGACCTTAGGATGAACAATAATTTAGAAAGTCAGTTCATCTATGTCTATATTTCAGGACCTTTATTCTTTCTTTTCTTCCATTTTTTCCCTGATTAATTCAAATATCTCACATTTTTTTAAATTATGCTAACATCACTCACAGAGTTACAAGTGAACATTAAAATTGGAAAAGGTCCAGAAAAGGTTTAATCATCTGTTGACATCTTGAAAATCAACGGAAAAAGATTTTTTTTCTTGTTATTTAATTTTCTTTTTATTTTGGGGATCAAATTCACACTGTCCTTGGTTCCAAAGTTGTTGTTTTTTTAATTTTATTTATTTAAGACAATGGGATTAAGTGACATGACTAAAGTCATACAGCTAGGCAATTACTAGATATCTGAGGCAGGATTTGAACTCAGGTCCTCCTGACTCCAAGGCTGGTGCTCTATTCACTATGCCACCTAGTTGTCCCCTGATTCTAAAACTCTTAAAGTTTCTTTTTTTTTGGTTAGGAATCATTTTCTCCAACTCTTCTATTTTATTCCATTTACTAATCAGCAAAACGTACTTTATTTTCTTCACCTTATTTCCTTATGTTTCTTCCTAATATCTTTTCCTTTAACCCCACCTGTCAACTTCTTCCTAAATTTACAAATTTGATAAAGCATTCTGAGAGTATTATTCTTAATATTAAGATGAAACTTTGCTGATTAATCAAAGGCAAAAAAAAATTCTCTTCCTCATATACAGAATGGATAGTTTTTGACCCACTAAGATACTAAATGGTTTCTCAGTCAACAAGTTCTATCTTTAGTACAACATTATCTTACAAATAAGAAATCAAAGTGGGAAGGGACTTGTAAGGACATCTAACATATGTATCAGTTAGACAATTTAATTAAAAGAATGTTTACTAGCCCTAAATGTAGTTAGTATGCAAGAGTAACTTCACAACCAAAGAATATCAGTCTAGATATGATTAGAACTGAGTAGCAATCGATTTTTGAATTTATGCTATATATTTAACATAAAAACAAACTTTCTACCTGTTAGTAGAAGTAACAAAAAAAAGATAAAGAACATTTGGTAACCTTAAGTACAGAGGTCTGTGATGTGTGCTGAAATATAAGGTTTAATAAGATATGGTCCCTTTTTGACATGGAGCTTACAATCTAGTAGAGAAGATAAACATTCACAATAATACACCATTTTGCCTAACAAACCCATTACAGAATTACAGATCAGAATGTTATGTGAGACACAAGAGATTCGAATGGAAGGTAATTATTAAATGAGGAGAAAGTTCTGGACAATGTAAAAGACATTTGTCCAGGTTTAAAGAGATACTGTATTTTTCTAAAGACATTGATACAATTTATTTATTCAATTATAAATAACTATACAATAAATTTATTATATATTATTTGCTTAAAGGGGAAAAAAAGTCTCAAATAAGAGCTCTCCCCCCTTTATACCCTTATAGTTTCATCAGATAATCTGAAAATAACAAACATGGATAAGTCTTGATCCATCTAACTCCCTAGAGTCAGGAGTACCTTAGTTTAAATCTGGCCTCAAACACCTGTGTGGCCTTGGGCAAACCACTTAAATCTATTTCCTTGCAAAAACCTAAACACCCCCCCCCAAAAAAAAAACAAAAAAGTTTAAAAAATTAAAAAACAAAAATGTCAAGAGAACATTAACAACAATAAAAGTAGATTCTTGGAGAATTAAAGAACATTTTTAAACAATAATCTGCTGATTTGGCTTCATATGAATGACAAATATATATACATGTATATATATATATGTATATATATTTGTTAGGTTTTTGCAAGGCAATGGGGTTAAGTGGGTTGCCCAAGGCCACACAGCTAGGTAATTATTAAGTGTCTAAGGTCAGATTTGAACTCAGGTACTCCTGACTCCAGGGCCGATGCTCTATACACTGCATCACCTAGCAGCCCTGACAATCATGTTTTCAAAGTAGTTTCTACTATCTTTCATTACTACTAGTCTTTATAACATTTGGAGCACTTGCTCATCCCAAACAGTTATTCAAACTGAAATAAGCTCTTTAATTGAGTTACAAAGATTGTTTTAAAAACTGATTTCTAGGGCAGCTAGGTGGTGCAGTGGATAGAGCACTGGCCCTGGAGTCAGGAGTACCTGGGTTCAAATCCAGTCTCAGACACTTAATAATTACCTAGCTGTGTGGCCTTGGGCAACCCACTTAACCCCATTTGCCTTGCAAAAACCTAAAAAAAACCCCCAACAAACTGATTTCTGGGGCTGTTAGGTGGCACAGTAGATAGAGCCACTTAACTCCATTGCCTTGCAAAAAACCTAAAAAAAACCCAAACTGATTTCTAAAGTCCCCAAAGCAAATAAAACATGATGTAAGCATAACAGGGAAAAATACCTAGCTCCTCCTTAGATCACACCACCTTAGGAATACAGTCAAGTTAAAAGTCAAGAAACAGACTAGAAAAATGAGTAAACAATAAAAAAAGATCTTGGCCATAGAACGTTATTAAGATGACAAGAAGATCAAAACACAAACTGAGAAGAAAACAAATTCAAAACAGCTACAACCAAAGCCTCAAAGAAAAATGTGAAATCTTCTTAGGCCCCCAAAAAACTTCTAGAAGAGAACTTTTAAAAATTTGAAGAAAAAAAAAGCAAAGGAAAAAGGGAGAAAAGAAAAAGACTGATGCAAGAAAATCATGGGAAAAAGTCAACAGCTTGGTAAAGGAGGCAAAAATAAACTGAAGAAAATAGCACTTAAAAAAAAATAGGGGCAGCTAGGTTGGTATGGTGGACAGAGCACCAGCCCTGAAGTCAGGAGTACCTGAGTTCAAATCTGGCCTCAGACACTTAATAATTACCTAGCTGTGTGACCTTGGGCAAGTCACTTAACCCCCATTGCCTTGCCCCCCCCCCAAGAATAGGCTATATGATCAAAGGCGAACAATAATTCACAAGATAAGAACTCCTTAAAAAAACAGAATTAGTCATATGGAAAAACATGTATAAAAGTTCAGTGTAGAAAAGAACTTGGGGCAGCTAGGTGGCGCAGTGGATAAAGCACCCACCGGCCCTGGAGTCAGGAGTACCTGGGTTCAAATCCGACCTCGGACACTTAATATAATTACCTAGCTGTGTCGCCTTGGGCAAGCCACTTAACCCCATTTGCCTTGCAAAAACCTAAAAAAAAAAACAAAAAACCGAACTCCTTCCAGTAGAACTGGCCAAATGGAAGAGGAGGTATAAAAGCTTACTAAAAATAAAATCCCTTAAAATTAGAATTCAGTAAGGAAGAGTTTGAGGAATCAGCAAATAAAACAAAACTCAAAATAAAGAAAAATAAAAAAATATAAAATATCTCATTGCAAAATTAGAATTGGAAAATTGGATCAAGGAGAGATAATTGAAGAATTTTTGGACTATCTGAAAACTATCATCAAAAAGAGTCTAGTCCATCATCTTTCAAGAAATCATAAAGAAAAATTGCCCTGATATCCTAGAATCACAATGTCAAATGGAAATTAAAAGGATCCACTGATCACCTCCTAAAAACTAAAACTCCCAGGAATATTAGTCAAATTCCAGCCCCCAAATCAAGAAAAGAAAAAATTCAATTAGCATGTAGCCACAGTAGGATAACACATTTAGTGACTTTTACATTAAAGTATCAGAGTTTGAAATATGATATTTCAGGGGAGAGAGCAATATTGAATATGATCCTTCAGAAGGAAAAAAATAGACATAATAGAGAACTTTTAAGTATTTCTGTTGGGGAAAAAAACAGCTGTATGTATAGAAAATTTGACTTTAAAATATAATACTCCAGAGAAGCATAAAAAAGGTCAAAAGGAAAGTGAAATTATAAGAGATTCACTACGATTAAATTGGTCATATTTATATACAGGAAGATGATACATATAACTCTTAAAAACTTTCTGATTATTAGAGTAGTTAGAAGGAATATACATAGAGGGCCCAGGTGTGGGTTGAATACAACAGGATGATATCTTAAAAAATAAAATTAAGGTATGAGAAAGGATTGCTCTGAAAGAAGGAAAAAGAGACAAGTAAAATGTGATAAATTATCTTACATAAAAGAGGTACCAAAAAACTTTTACAGTGAAGGAGAATACTGGGAGAAGGGGAAGCAGTTGAAGGTTACTCTCACTGGAAATTGCTCTAAGAGGAAAAAACATACACAGTTTGGTATAGAAATCTATCTTACTCTACAGTAAAGTAGAAGAGAAAGGGAATAACAAAAGGGGGGGCTGACAGAAGGGGGAATAAATTGGGGGAGATAGTAGCCTGAAGCAAAACATTTATGAAGATGGACCAGGTGAAAGTAGGATAAGGGGAAATACACAGTAATCATAAATGTAAAAAAATTTACAGTGAGTTTCTCTCATATTTCAAATATTCAGAGAGCTAATTCTGGGGAAAATGGTGAAGTAGGTTAGAAAATTTTTGCCCTCCAAATTTTCTCCATAAAAAAAAAACAGAACATCATCTAGGAGGGAAAGTAGAGAAGTGGCAATAAACAAAAGTCAGGGTACAATTCAATGACAATTTGAGAAGATTCCCTGGAAAGAATTAATCTCTAGGGGCTGAGGTTTGGCTTGAGTGAAGTACAAATACCTCCATGTCAACTCTGGAATCAAGAAAAAATAAGCCCAGGACAAAGCTGGAGTTGGAGGGCAGTCTCAGCTTTAGAAATTTTCTTCTCACAGACATTGTCAGGGTCTGACCACTGAATAGGAGATGACTGGGGTACCTTCCATTCCAAAGAGATATCAAGCACATATGTGCTGATCAGACACAGCTCAGGCTGAGCTGTCCCTAAGGGGGAGAAGGAGCTGAACACAAGTGGTAAATGCAGTAGCAGAGAAGCAAAGACCCTGCTAACTGTGGCCACTTGCAGGAGAGCAGAGAGTCCATGGTTTCAGTTCCAAGGCAGAGACAACAGCTAAAATTTGCAGTCACTGGAGGAACCACAGGGAGCAAGATCATTTGAGAGGCAGCACTTAACCCAGGCTTAGGATTGGAGAGGAGAGCCCAAGGTTGAGTCCTAGAAAAGACCTCAGAAAATAACAATAAAAAGAACCTGAGGTTTGGGGCATTCATTATTCCCCATACCTCAGAACAAGAACTTGATTACACTAATAGTTACTAAAAGCAAAATAAAAAAAAAATGAATAAGCAAAGGGAAAAGAACACAACCTTAAATAGCTATTCTGGGGATAGAAAAGATATGGGGTTCATATTCAGAGGAGCTAATGGAGCTAAAAAAAAAAAGACACTCTTTTTTCAATGAAAAACATCAAATGACCCCAAGCACAAAAGGAGTTCTTGCTTAATAAAGATTTTAAAAACTAAATAAGAAAAAGTAAGGAAATTGGGGGGAAAGGGGAAATCAAATATACAGTGTTAAATTAATAAAAAAAGAGCCATTATCCAATTGATAAATGGTCACAGGATATGAATAGACAATTTTTCAGACAAAGTAATCAAAGTGATCTTTTGTCATGAAAAAAAGTTCTAAATCACTACTGACTAGAGAAATGCACATTAAAACAACTCTGAGGGTGGCTAGGTGGTGTGGTGGACAGAGAACTGACCCTGGAGTCAATAGGACCTGAGTTCAAATCCAGTCTCAGACACTTAATAATTACTTAACTGTGTGACCTTGGGCAAGTCATTTAACCCCACTGTCTTGCCAAAAAAAAAAAAACCCAACTCTGAGGCATGTAGGAGATGTGGGAAAATTGAGACAAATTTGTTGGTGGAGTTGTGAACTGATACAACCATTATGGAGAACAAAGGGTTATAAAAATGATACTTATCTTTTGACCTAGTAATTCCATTGCTGGGTCTGCATCCCAGAGATAAAAAACAAAAAGGAAAAGGATCTACTGTACAAAAATATTTTTAGCACTCTTTTTATGGTGGCAAAGAATAGGAAAGGCACTACTAGTAAAGATCTTTATTCTTGCCCTCCTCTCTCTTATAACCTCTTTTCCCAGCCTAAAAATTCAACTAATTGCCTTTCAGTTGGCAAGAGGCCAATTATGAGGCAGTAGGCATGCTATTAATAGACTGGAAGGAGTCATAGAGTTGGCAAAGGTAAATCCTACCCAAGGGGCCTGACTAAGTCTGCTCCCATCTCTCAAAGATAAAAATAATCTGAACAGAAGTTCAGGAACAGGCCGGTGGCCAGGACTTTTTGTTTGTTTTTTTAAGTCCTAGGAAGCATGGGAGCAGAGAAAGACTAGAATGGCCTTTAGTCTAAAGTGTATTCTTAGTTTTGGGATGCAAATAACTTTTTTTTTAAACTGCTGTATTAGAAGGAAAAGGTACCACTAAGGAATGTTTCACTATACATTTACAAAAAAAAGATATTTGCCTTCATTTGCCTAAAGAATTTTCATACAATCTGTATTAGCTCAAATTGACTTTAACAAGTCTCTGAGGAAAATATTAGTTATTATCCTTACATTTTACAACTGAGGCTTAAGGAAGCAAAGTAACTTGCCCATCAAGGATCACAAAGCCAGTGTCAGGGCCAGGATTCCTCTTCAAGTCTTTCTTAATACAAGCATGCTAACTCTTGATCAAACCATGCAAGTTTAAACTTAAAGTTATCTGTAGGCCATGCCAAGCTTTAAAATCCTTAAAAGGGATTAAGTGAGGTCTAGAGGGTTACTCATATTAATTTAAAATATTCAGTAGCTATTTTAATTACAGTTGATTATAGTTTAAAACAGCACATGAGAAATTTGGTCCACACAAATCTTTGGGAGAAAATCTAGGCTAGGTTGCTGCCATTGCTGCCTTGAATCATTGCTTGCAAAGCTCCCGTCACAGTGATTAGAAGTGATCCAGTATTTCAAGTTCATTCAGCATCATAAACTTTGAAAATACAGAACTATAACTTAAGAATATTTTTAAAAATTTTTTTAATTAAGGCAATGGGGTTAAGTGGCTTGCCCAAAGTCACACAGCTAGGTAATTATTTACATGTCTGAGGCTGGACTTGAACTAAGGTCCTCCTGATTCCAGGGCTGGTGCTCTATCCACTATACCACCTAACTGCCCCTATAATTTGAGAATTTATAAGACAAAATCCAAAATTTTTAAACATTTGATGAATTCAATGCAGACATTAAAAAATCAATGCTACAAAAGTTAATGTTCTGATCAACCTTGATGGACTTCTTCATCCCTGCAGGGCAACAACCAGGGACAATTTTGGGCCATCTGCAATGGAGAATACCATCTGTATCCAGTGAAAGAATTATGGACTTTGAACAAAGACTAAAGACTATTACCATCAAATTAGGAAAAAAAGGTATATTATTAAGTAATTTTACTATCTCATACTTTATTTTTCTTCCTTAAGGATATGATTTTTCTGTCATCAGATTCAACTGAGATCAATGTATAGCATGGAACCAATGTAAAGACTAACAGAAAGCCTTCTGTGGGGGGGGGGTGGGAGAAGAGAAGCAAGAATGGGGGGAAAATTAGGGGCAGCTAGGTGGCGCAGTGGACAAAGCACCAGCCTTGGAGTCAGGAGTACCTGGGTTCAAATCCAGTCTCAGACACTTAATAATTACCTAGCTGTGTGGCCATGGGCAAGCCACTTAACCCCATATGCCTTGCAAAAAAAAAAATAATGGGGGGAAAATTGAAAAACTCAAAATAAAAATCTTTCTTAAAAAAAGTTACCTATTAAGGAATTTGAAGATAAATGAGATACAGTTCTTATCTTGGAGAATTTATAGTGAAGTAGATAAACCATGTACACAAAGAATTCTAATACAAGGTACAATATTGTCAAAACATAAGAGAGATACAAATAAAAGTATGTGAGGGTTCTATCAAAAGATAATTGGTTGGGGAAATACAATGGGAAAATGAGTCAGAAAAAGATTTCATGAGCTGGACAAACACTGATAGAAAGGTTTGGCTGTATTATTAAGTAGTTAAGGCAGACAATGAAAGCTGAAAAGATTAAACCCAGGAAAAAAAATAAACAATTAAACTTATAAAATACTTTGTTTATAATAACTTTCTGAGGCTGATATTTCATTGTTGTCTCCCCTGGGTAGAGGGACCTCCCCAAGAGCAGGGGGTTAGGGTTTTGTCTAAGGCTTAGCTAGCACTATGCCTAGCACATACTAAGTGCTTAAAAGAGGCTTGTGCCACAGCCCATACCAAGACAAGGTCAAAATGGGGACAAGATTTAAACATAAAGGATAATTCTATAAGCCAGCTACAAGAAGGAATCATTTACCTGTCAGATCTATGGAAAGAAGAATTTATGACCAAACAAGAGAAAGAGAACATGATGAATTGCAAAATGAATAATCTCAAATACATTAAATTGAAAAGTTTTTGTGCAAACAAAATCAATGCAACTCAGATTAGAAGTAAAGCAGAGGAGCAGGCTAGGTGGCACAATGGATAGAGCACCGGCCCTGGAGTCAGTATCTGAGTTCAAATCCAGCCTCAGACACTTAATAATTACCTAGCTGTGTGACATTTGGCAAGTCACTTAACCCCACTGCCTTGCAAAAACTAAAATAAAAAGAAAAGAAAAAAAAAGTAGAAACAATTTTATAGTCTCATTTCTAAAATATTTGAAGAACTGAGTCAAGTTTATAAGTATACAAGTCATTCCCCAATTGATAGATGGTGAAAGGATATAGTCAGGCAGTTTTCAGATGAAGAAATTAAAGCCATAAGAAAAAATACTCTAAATAATTATTAACTAGAGAAATACAAATTAAAACAACTCTTGAAGTACCACTTCACATCTATCAGACTGACAGCAAGACCACTACCGGGTCTATACCCTGAAGAGATGATGAAAAGGGATAAAAACATCACTTGTAAAAAAAAATATTCATAGCAACCCTGTTTGTGGTGGCAAAGAATTGGAAACTGGGTAAATGCCCTTCAATTGGGGAATGGCTTAACAAACTGTGGTATAAGTATGTCACGGAACACTATTGTTCTATTAGAAACCAGGAGGGATGGAAATTCAGAGAAGCCTGGAAGGATTTGCATGAACCGATGCTGAGCTGGATGAGCAGAACCAGAAAAATATTGTACACCCCTAACAGCAACATGGAGACAATGACCAACCTTGATGGACTTGCTCATTCCATCAGTACAACAATAAGGGACAATTTTGGGCTATCTGCAATGGAGAATACTGTCTGTATCCAGAGAAAAAATGATGGAGTTTGAACAAAGGCCAAAGACTATTACCTTTAATTTAATTTAACTAATTACCTTTAATTTAGAAAAAATGTTATCTTATGTAATTTTGCTATCTCTTATATTTTATTTTTCTTCCTTAAGGATATGATTTCTCTCTCATCACATTCAACTTAGATCAATGTATACCATGAAAACAATGTAAAGACTAACAGACTGCCTTCTGGGGAGGGGGGGGGAGGAAGACTGGGGGGGGGGATTGTAAAACTCAAAATAAATAAAATCTTTAAAAAAAAGAAAATGAAGGACAAACAAAAAAAAGAAAATTATTAAGATAAGAATTACTTAGGTAACTAGTGCATTTTATCTTCACTCCATGGGACTCACGCTTTTATCACTGTATTGTTCTGAATTCTAAAATCTTTCAAAGTTGCTTTTTTCTAAACTGTTATAGTACTGCTTAATTTGCTCTGCATCAGTTCCTAATTTTCTAGTATCATCTTAAAGATCATCCTAGTCTTCTCTGAAATTATCAATTTCATCATTTTTATGATATAATATTCTATTATGTTAATTTACATACTGAAATTTGTTCAGCCATTCCCTCATGGAAGAATATTTCTCAGTATCCGATTTTTAACTACTACCAAAAGAACTGCTGCAAATATTTTTATATATATAAATTTCTCCTTTAATTTCTTTGAAATTATAGGTCCAAAAATGGTATATAGTTGGGTCAAAGAGTAAACATTTGGTAACTTTCTGTATAGTTCCAAATTGAAAGCAATGGTCTACCCAATTTACAACTTCACCAACAATGAACCGTCTGCCTTTTTTCCACAGTATCTCCAGCATTTGTCATCTTTATCAATTTCCTAGATGTGAACTGGAATTTCAAAGTTACTTTAATTTTCATTTCTCTAATTATCATGATTTATTATATTTTTCTATGATTGATTACAGCTTGGAATTCTTCCTCTTGAAAACTGCCTGTTCATATACTTTGGCCATTTATCTATTAGTAAACAATCCTTAGTTTTATAAATCTGAATCACTTCTTGATAAATATTAGAAATGGAGCCTTTAATAGTTAAGTTTGTGTTAAGATTTTTTCTCACCTGTTTCCCTTCTATTTTAACACTAGAATTGTTTGTGTAAAAACTTTTTTAAAATTTTATTTAATCAAAATTGTTCATTTTATTTTTGTGATGTGGGGCAGCTAGGTGGTGCAGTAGATAGAGCACAGGCCCTGGAATCAGGAGGACCTGAGTTCAAATACAGCCTCAGACACTTAATAATTGCCTAATTGTGTGGTCTTGGGCAAGTCATTTAACCCTAATGCCTTAAATAAAAAAAATATTTTTAGGTTTTTTTGCAAAGCACACGGGGTTAAGTGGCTTACCCAAGGCCACACAGCTAGGTAATTATTAAGTGTCTGAGACCAGATTTGAACCCAGGTACTCCTGACTCCAGGGCTGGTGCTTTATCCACTATGCCACCTAGCTGCCCCTAAAATTTTTTTAATTAAAAAAAAGTTTATCTTTTGTGATCCTATCAATTTTTTTTAGACATTAACACTTTCTCTACCTATAGATCCAAAAAAGTTTTTTCTTCCCCACTCATCTAATTTCTTTATGGTATGATGTTTTATATTTTTCATATATCTTTTTTTGAATTTTTTTTTTGCTTTTTTGCAAAGCAATGAGGTTAAATGACTTGCCCAAGGTCATAAGCTAGGTAATAAGTGTCTGAGACTGAATTTGAACCCAGGTCCTCCTGATTCCTGAGTCAGTGCTCTATCCACTGCACCACCTAGCTGCCCCCCATCATATATCCTTTTGGAGTTTATTTTCATATATGATATAAGAAATTCATCTAAATCTAACTCCCATCAGACTATTGTCTAGTTTTCTAAAGAATTTTGTCAAATAGTGAGCCTTTCCCTCAGTAACTGGGGTCTCTTGAGTTTTTCAAACACTAATAATACTTTTTTATTTGCTTCTGTATGTTGTAATTTATCCACTTCCCTGACCAATCTCTCTTTTTTAAACTTGTACTAAATTGTTTTTATGATTATTGTTTGTAGTACAATTTGAGATCTGGTACTGATAGATCCCCCCCCCACATTTCTTTCATTATTGTCATTGCGATTCTTGACCTTCTGTAACTCCGTATGAATTGTTAATATTTTACAGCTTCTGCAATTATTTTGAATGGCATTTCTCTTTCTAGCTATCCTTGCTCAGAGCTTTGTCACTGGTCTGATGATTTTTTTATACTTTTTGGCTGAGAAGTAAAATAAAGACAAATAACAACTCAGTATTTATTTCACACTTTTCTCTTAAGACCAAATGAAAGAACTTAAAGTGTCTATTATTAATTATTAGTATTCATTTAAAAGAATAAACAAAAATACTTATTGAATACCTACAATAGAACAATCACTGTACTATAGGTACATAATACATTGCAAAATGCCTTTTCTGCTTTCAGACCTGTGATTTCAGGGTAGAAAAATCCTGGTGTAGAAACTTCCTTCATTGTTCAATGATCACGGACAAATCCGTTGTAGCAATTTTTATAGTCTCATAAAGCTGTTTTGGTAGCTAAGAAATTAAATGAGTTGGCTATGAAATTCAGCCAAATCAGAACAGAGGCAAGATTTGAAATCAGATTTTTTCTGACTCCAGGACCAATTCTATTCATTTTGCCAAGACCTCTAAGAATGCAAATAAACTGAGATAAATAAAACTGACTTAGAATTTGATAAGAAACAAGTTAAGGATAGGAAAGAACAGTTTTTTAAACTTTTAGCAACATAATTCACAATTAAAACATTTACTTAGGAAACAAATCTTGCACTTATTAAGATTAAATAAGAATCAACATACCAATTACAAGAAAATATATTCTAAAGATCACTAAATTATTCTAGCAAAGCAGGAAATGTTTACTGAGCAAAATACAAATATTCATTTACTTGCCTTTATAATTAGTCTTATCAAATAAATTTAAGTATTAATGTAGTACATAAAAGGGTACTCTACCTCAATATCCTGGAGACTGAATTCCTTTTGATCTTTAAAATTAGCAGCTCCAGAGCTTAATTCCATCAGCATTTTTGCTATTTCAGGCTTTATTGCTGCTGTCAGTCTACTGGCTGCTTCCATGACATGTTCCTGAACATCCTTCAGTTGCATAGCTGCCTTTGAATAAGGAGAGTTCCTAAATACACTGCTGAAAAGGTCTGTAAGAAAAGTACTTGCACGGCAAAACACATTGAGTGCATCCAGATATTTGGAGATTCCCTGCTGAATGTCTGCAATTGGAGTAGTGTGGGCTACAGCATGGTTGCAACTACTTGCAGCAGCTGCAGAGACCAAAGGGGATGCTGAGGCAGCTGATGCCAGGGGGGCACTCAGGGTCCTGCCAAGCTCAGGCATTGGATACTGCTGGTGTTGCTGCACTTTCTGCTTGGACCCGCCAAGCAAAAAGCGCCGCTTGTAGTCCATTTTACTTTCCTGGGCACTACAACAATACATAAGTAAGAAATTGTCCAAAGGTCCTTGAATTAATCAGTTTTTCAATTCTCTTCCTTGAGAATTGTAGTTATGTATAATAACAGTAGAGGACTGCAAACAAAAGTTCCACAAAAGGCATTTCCAATTGGCAGGCACCTCCACACTGTGTCTCAGCAACAAGGAGAGTGGCAGGTTTGCGGTGTCAATGTTTCCAATGCAGCCCCGCTGCAAGTACAATTCACAAAAATGAAAACTGAAAGGCTTTCCTGTTTAGTATTCTACTCTTTCTATAAAAAGATGCAATTGTCAAACAGAGAAAATCTTTAACATAATTATTTTGCCAGAATATTTTGACACCTGATACTTTTTATATTGGCAGAAAAATAAACTTAATTTTTAAAATGCAATATCTTAATATTTTCCATTAATATATCAGAAAAGTAAAATAAAAAAACAAAAACCCACACACTGATCAACAGACTTATAAAAGCTGTGCAGAGAATCTTTATTTTAAACTAAGTCCTTTTCACAGATCAAATTTCTGCATTATTTTGACAGAGCCTGTCTGCCAAATCCATTTACCTGTAGTATTTCTTCTTAATGCTGCAAGAAAAAAAAAAGTCTTCTTTTTTCATAAGTCAAGTTATTAAAAATTGGAGTGTTTGTTATTTCAAGTCGCCAAGCTGCCTCTTCCTTTCCTTCTGTTTTCTGAGGTAGTTGTTTCCTTTGTGACATTAATAAGTGTTGTTTCCAAATTGAGTTTATGTTTAATTGTGAAGTCTGAGGCAAGAATGCACAAATGTATTTGTAAGGCCTTTAGGTCATTTCCTGCAAGGAGAAAAAAAGTTGAGAAGGTTATAGAACAATGAGATGTTTCTGTTCAAATTTTAACTCCTGCTGTACTGTTTTTTCTATTTAACATCAATTCATCAACAAAAATCAGATATAAAGACTGCCTTGCATCATTAATAGAAGTAATAATTTGGCAAAACTGAATCTATAGATTTTAAACTATGTTTTCCAATTTGTAGTAAAAAAAAGATATTAAAATGATAGCAATTTATACTACTTCCAAACTGAAATTAACAAGAACCATTTAAAAGAAACATTTAAAAGAACACTGGTGTGAATGCTTGAAAAACGTACACAAACATACTTCTATATATCAGAAAGATGATAAAAATCTGTCTCTCAGCTTACTCTAACTCTAACTACATATTAAATAGCACTGGTTTAAGTACAAAAAAATTTAGTAACTATCTTTTGTTTTATATGCCAAATTATATCCCTCTGCAAAAAAAAAAAAAAATTCCCTTTGTTTCAAGTAAAATGCAAGGAACACCACAATATTTATGTTTTAGATATGATACAACAAATAATGGGAGTAAGAGAGTTAAAACAGAATAGATAGTTCAAACAGAATATAGAGAATAAAGTTTATTGACTCAATGTACCATTCAGATATGCTTTAATACTACTTGGATGATTTAGTCAAAACATGACTGATTAAAGCCTATCTCTAATAAAGAGCTACACTAATCCATATGATTTTATATTGTACTAAGTTTGAAAAGGATTAAATTATCTTTCTGAAAACAAATGAAACCTGGTTTGAAACATGCTGAGTTTTAATTATGAACAATTATAATAAACAACTGGGTCATAAAGCTTCAGACACTACCAAAAAATGACTTATCAACCACACATATTAAACAAAGAGACAGCTAGACACAATAGAAAGTGAGTTGGATTTAATGTCAGGTCAGAGGACATGGGTTCAAATTCCAACTGTGCTATTTACTATATCTAGGTGACCTTAAGGCAGTTAGCTGATCAATTTTTGCTCCTGTTTCTTCAGCTGTAAAACAAGAGGAAGGACTTCCACCTGTAAAATCTATGATCCCAAAACCCTGAAATCTCTACTTAACCTATGATTCTAAAAATTCTATATGTTTGATTTTTTCCCCCTCTATTTTAAGATTTCTTTGTGGGGGGGAGGGAGCTAGATGGTACAGTAGATAGAGCTCTGGTCCTGGAATAAGGAGGACCTGAGTTCAAATCCAACCCTTAATAATTACCTGTGACTGTGGGCAAGTCACTTAAACCCCATTGCTCTGCAAAAAATAAAAAATTCTCTTTGTTGTTTTATTAGTTTGGGTGTTTTATATTTAAATATTCATCAATTTCTTTTAAATTTTCAATTCTTCAGGCGTGTAATTGTATAGGGCAGTTTCTAATAATTCTCTTTATTTCTTCTGTTGTGAATTCATTGTGCCTTTTTTTGGTTATTAGATTTTCATGTTTTTATTGATCAGTTTATTAAGTGTTTATCAATTTTGTTGATATTTTCAAAACACCAGTTCTTAAGCATTCAGTTCTATACTTTAAGTTTCTCCATTTCCCTTCTAAGATGTGTACTTTTGGGGTGGCTAAGTGGCACACTGGATAGAACACCAGCTCTGCAGTCAGGAGTACCTGAGTTCAAATCCGGCCTCAGACAATTAATTACCTAGCTGTGCAGACAATTAATTACCTAGCTGTGTGGCCTTAGGCAAGCCACTTAACCCCATTGCTTTGCAAAAACTTTAAAATAAAAAAAGATGTGTACTTTTACACTTGCTTCAGAGTTGCTGAATTAATTTCAGAGCTAACTGTATGCTCAATTCATTCTCTATTTCTACTTTGCTAATGTTATAAATATTCCATACAGTTATTCCAGCTGCATCCCATAAGTTTTGTGGTTTTGCTGTTGTCATTTTTAACATAACTATTTATTGTTTCTAGAATTTGATCTCATAATTCGGCATGTGCTTATTTCCTTGATTTGTTATATTTTTAAAATCAACAATACAGACCTTAAAGAATATTTATAAGTCTTTTTTGTTCATGATTCCTTTATGCTCTAGCACATGAACAATTTCTGTATGATTAAAGACTAAGAAATATATATTGCTAATATTCCCAGTCAGCCAAAACTCGTTTTACCAACAATATCCCTCTCTATATTTTCATTATTTATTTTTCTGTTGGGTTTATAAGAAAAAGATACTAATGTTTCCTATTATTTCTTTGTTACTATCAATGTCTTTCTGTAATTTTCCTAGGTTTTTTAATCAATCAACCAATTAATCAATATTTACTTAGGTATTATAAGATTTATTTTCTAGTCATTTAGCATATATACATTTTCCATTGTCTATAAACTATGCAAATTAATTTTGTCAGTCTTGATGTCTTGTGTTATTATATAATCTGAGACAAAAACTGCAAATCATGCATTAAGAGTAAATAGATGGAAACTGAGAGGATGTCCATCAATTGGGGAATGACTGAACAAGTTATGGTATATGAATGTTATGGAATACTATTGTTCTATAAGAAACCATGAGTGGTTGGACTCTAAGAAGCACAGGAGAAATTACAGGAACTGATGTTGAGTGAAGAAGGGAGAAGGACACAAGAGAACATTGTACAGATTAACACCAACAACATGGTGAGCTGATCATCCTTCATGGATGCAGCTCCTCTGAGCAGTTCAGAGAGCTAGGACAACCCTAGGAGACCCTCATCCATAGGAAGAACAAAACAAAACAAAAAAAGAAAACCTGCAGAATCTGAATGAACACTACATTCACTTTTAAAAAATTTCTCTTATGTTTTTCTTTCCTCTCATAGTTTTCTTTCTTTTCCCTTAATCCAGTTCCTCATACAAAAAAATGACTAATCTGTAAACATGCTAAACACAAATTTTTATGTGCAATATTCACCAGACTGTTCGCCACTGAGGGGAGAGGGATAGGAAGGGAGAATGGAAGGAAATTATCTAACTTAAAATTTTACATATGTAGATGAATGCTGAAAAACTTTCATAACATGTAATTGGAAAAACAAAAAGTCAATGGAAAAAGATTTTGTTCTATTCTCTGATTTTCACAAAAATCACAAAATTTCACAGAATTCAAATTTGAGTTTGATATCTAGTACAATCCAGATATGAAAAGAAATCCTACTATATAGCATACCCAAATGACTGATTATTCACTCTTCAGCAGAAGACCTCCAAGGGGAGGAAACCCCATCACCTCTCAAAACAGCCCATTTACATTTTTCAAAAGTTCTAATAATTGGGAAGTTTGCCATCAAGCCTAAATTTGCCTATTCAGACTTAATCTCATTGCTCCCAGTTCTGCCAATCCCACATCCACAAGAGAGCCCTAAAAGTAGTTGAATTCAGATACCATGTTTTCCCCTGAGTCTTCTCTAGACTAAACTTGCCTATTTCCTTCTTTTGATCTTCATAAGATAAATTCAAGGCCCTTTATTCTCCTGGTTGTCCTCTGTAGAACACTATCCAATTTACTAATATTTTTCTTGAACAATGGTGTCCAGAATGGACTACAACGGAACTACCACTGCCCTATTCCTGGAAATTATGCCTGTCTTAATGTAACCCAATACTGCATTAGCTTTTTTGACTGGAAAATTATATAACTGATTCATACTGCATTGGTAGTTCACTTAAAACCCTAATCTTTTTCAGAATATTTGTAATCCATGCTTCCACCATCTTATACTTGTAAAGTTAATTTTTATACTCAAATGTAAGACTTTACATTTACCTTTATTGAATTTCATCTTATTAGATTCAGTTCAATACTGTAACCTCTCAAGATCCTATCTGATCCAAACTGTCATTCATTATGTTAACTATTGCTCCCAGTTCAGTGTCACCTTCAAACTTAATCTCCCTTCAAGTTCTGTTCAACTGTTCAAACTGTTCAACAGAAAAGCAAGCACAGCTCCCAGGGGCACTCACCTCAGAGATGGTGCCAACACTGACATTGAACCTTAACATCCACAAAACAACTAGTTCTGAATTCATCAAATTCTACTAGTTAGTATACATTTCTCTATCTTCTCCATCAAAAAGAATTTTATCAAAAGCTTTGCCAAAAATTTACATAAATTATAAATCAATAGCATTCTCCTTCACTATTAGATTAATTGGCACAACTGCTAAAACTTAAAGTCATTTAAAATCCCCTCTGAAACTTTCTAGCTATGTGACTACCAGCCAAGTCACTTAACTTCAGTCAGGGTAAACATAGTACAAAAATAGGGATAATTTTGTGAGGTTCAAATGAAATAATATATGTAAAGCACTTTGAAGACCTTAAAGTACTAGGTAAATGACTCAGTTCAAACAAAAAAGAGAGAAGAGAAGAAGAAAAGATGGAAAGGGGAAAGATGAGAGAGAGAATAAAGAAAAGATTTAGGTTGATCAGGGCTACTCTGTTCTTGGTGAAGCCATGGCAACTCTCACCAACCAAGTTCCTCCTGGTGGCCCTCTCCACACCAAGAAAGTACTCACTACTGAGCATCATTAAAAAAAGGAATATGGCCTTAAGATATTTGAAATGTCACATATTTAGCTGGAAAGCATTTTGGTCTCTAGACAAATAACAATGCCCCTGAGAATATTTAAAATAAAATGTCAGTTTTTCTTTACTAACAGATGACTTAAAAACTAATTCTTGTTGCTTTTAGCAGTAAAATATTTTAACATAATAATAGGAAGAGTATCTTTGTTTCATAAAGAGGTACCTTATTTTTAGAAATAAATATCTCATTTTAGTTTAAGATTCTGAAAGCCATCTAAAATAATTACATTTTTCTTATTTGAAGTCAAAATAATTTTATATCCAATAGAACTTGCCCAGCCTTTGAAATAGATATTTTCTGAATTCCCTGGTATTAGGATTGTCACCTGATTTTTTTTTTAAAAGACTTTATTGACTTCCGGCCAAGATGGCAGAAAGAAGACAGGCACAGTTCTAATCTCCTGATCTTTCCCCATCTATCATATGAAACAAACCTCTTAACAGAAATCCAACCCACAAAACCCAGAAAGAAAAGCCAGGAGAAAGAACATCTACCTCAGGATTTGTCTTCTGTAGCTTTGGGTGAGTTCTGGCGGGTGAGTCCAGGTGCAGAGGGTGGATCAGCCCTGGATCAGCCAGATTAATGGCTGAATTGGAGCCAGGGAGTCTGCGGGCCACAGAGATGGACCTCCTGGGTCAGTGGCAGGGCTGGGGGGGGCTTGAGTCAACTAGGGAGCAGAGGCATGCTGACCCTCTGGAGCTTGCAGACAGGGCTGGGGGAGGGGGGAGTTCTGGTGCAAGAGAGCTGTGGACACTATTCCTGGGCTCCTCAGGTCTGAGGAACTCTAAGTCCAAGCCTCCATTGCAGCAGAGGCCCCTTCCCAAAACAAACAATTGCAAACTACTTCTGCCTCAGGCACAGGTGTATGAGCAAAAGAACCAGCCCAGCTGACAATAGGAAGAAATATTGACCTCACCCCAGGGTAAAGCCCACCATTGATTGAAGGCAAAAGGATTCAATAGCTCCAACCCCACCCCCCCAAGCTAAGGGAGAAGGCCTCAATCAAGGTCACAGACATGCCAGAGAAAGCAACCAGCACCTCCTACTGGCCAGCCAGAGAAATTGCACTCAGTGAGTAAGGCCTCTAGCAATCCCAGCACCAACCCCTGTGAACCAGCCCCTCCCCAACTCAAGGTCTTAGCAAAATGAAGAAGGGTCAGCGGGAAGGTGGATCCATAGAAAAATTCTTGGGAAAATTTGGTTCAAATGAAATAATGAGAGACCCAGAACCCTTTGAGGAGAATACGATCTGGTCTCCAGTACAGAAAGACTCCCTTGAAGAATTATGGAAAGAGTTTAAAAATCAATTGGAAAATTTACCAAAAGAAACCCAAGAGAAGATTAATACCTTGCAACAAGAAAACAAATCCTTAGACAATACAATTGGACAAATACAAAATGAGAATAAATCTCTCAGATCTTCAATTGGGGAAATGCAAAAAGAAAATAATTCTCTCAAAACTGCAATTGGGGGCAGCTAGGTGGCGTAGTGGATAAAGCACCGGCCCTGGAGTCAGGAGTACCTGGGTTCAAATCCGATCTCAGAAACTTAATAATTCCCTAGCTATGTGGCCTTGGGCAAGCCACTTAACCCCATTGCCTAGCAAAAATCTAAAAAAAAAAAACAAAACAAACCCTGCAATTGGTCAAATGGAAAGCTCTTTCAAAAGTAGAATTGACCAATTGGAAAAAGAATTGCAAAAGGTTAATGAAGAAAACTCCTCCCTACAAAAAAGAAAGGAGTCTACAGAAATTAATGACTTCATGAGACAGCAAGAGCCTGTCAAACAAAAATCAAAAAATAGAAAAAAATAGAAGAAAATGTAAAATACCTCATCAGCAAAACCACTGACCTTGAGAATAGGTCAAGAAGGGGCAACCTGAAAATTACTGGACTTCCTGAAAACATTGAAGAGAAAAAAAAAGCCTAGACTTAATATTACAGGATCTAGTGATGGAAAATTGCCCTGATATCATGGAACCAGAAGGCCAAGTAGTTATTGAAAGAATACATCGATCCCCTTCAGAAAAAGATCCTAAAATGAAAACACCAAGGAATGTTGTGGCCAAATTCCAGAACAGTCAGATAAAAGAGAAAATCCTGCAAGCAGCTAGAAAGAGACAATTTAAATATCAAGGAGCCACAGTAAGGATTACACAGGACCTGGCTGCATCAACATTAAGGGATTGAAGGGCCTGGAATGGGATATTTCGAAGAGCAAGGGAGCTTGGAATGCAGCCAAGAATCCACTATCCCGAAAAACTGAGCCTTGTCTTCCAGGGAAAAAGATAGACATTTAACTAAATGGAAGAATTCAAAAAATTCCTGATGAAAAGACCAGAGCTAAATAGACATCAAACAGGAGACACATGAAAAGGTTAAAAAAAAAAGGGGGGGTGATAAAGGGAAAAAAAACTGCTATCCAACAAGTTGAAATCAGCTGTATCCCAGCATGGGAGAAAAGATTCTCATAAATCTTGAGAATTTTAACTCTAACAGAGAGAATATACCTAGCCAGAAGTGACAGACATTCATGACCTATCCATGAGACTGCTATCCAATGGGATGTAACTGGCCTTAACCCCACTTGGGAGAAAGACCCTAATAACTCAAAATTTTAACTCTATTAGATAGAATGTACTTAGCTAGAAGTGACAGATACTCAGAATTTTCTATGACTCAAAATGATTTTTAAAAACACTACCTCCTTAAAAAGGGGGACAGGAAGGAGAGGGGAGGAGGGAGGGGCTTGAATAGGTAAATCTCATTACACTAAGAGTTACAAAATACCTATGGTAATAGAGGTCAAGAAGGGAGGAGATGAGAAGCACCTGAATCTTCTTCTCATCAGACTTGGCTTAAACTCAACTTACACATACTTAGTTAACTTAAAAAACATCTATCCTTTCAAGGATTAAAAGGGAAAAAGGGGAGTGGGGAAACAGAGAACGGAAGGGGGAGAGGGAAAAGGGGAATTAACAAAAGGAAGGGAAGGGAAAAGGGAAAGGGGAAAGAAAGGGGAGGGAGTGGTATAGGAGGGCAAACACACTGAAGGGGGTGATATTCAGAAACAAAATACTGGGGAATATGGATAAAAGGAGGGGAAGGGGGCGAAATACAAACAGAGGGAAGATAGCATGGAGGGCAATAAAGAATAAGTTATCATAACTTGGTGAATGGGATGAACTCTCCCTTAAAATGTAATCGAATAGCAGAGTAGATTAAAAATCAGAACCCTACAATATGATTTTCTCTCTCAACACACTCAATTTGGATCAATGTCCAACATGGAAACAAAATAAAGACTGACAGATTGCTTTTCGGGGGGGGGGGTTAAGATTGGGAGAACAATTATAAAACTCAAACAAAATCTTTAAAAAAAAAAAAAAAGAAAAAAGAAACCAAAAGGGGTGGGAATTCAGGAAAGTCTGGAAGGACCTGCATGAACTGATGCTGAGAGAGATGAGTAGAACCAGAGGAACACTATTCACCCTAACAGCAACATGGGAGTGATGATCAACCTTAATGGACTTGCTTATTCCATCAGTGCAACAATCAAGGACAATTTTGGGGTATCTGCGATGGAGAATACCAACTGTATCCAGAGAAAGAATTGTGGAGTTTGAACAAAGACCAAAAATTATCACCTTTAATTTTAAAAAAAAAACAACCTTATCTTATTATGTAATTTTGCTATCTCTTATACTTAATTTTTCTTCCTTAAGGATGATTTCTCTCTCATCACAGTCAATTTATATCAATGTATACCATGGAAACAATGTAAAGACTAACAAACTGCCTTCTGTGGTGGGTGGGGAGAGGGAAGCAAGGTTAGGGGAAAAAATGTAAAATTCAAAATAAAATCTTTCTAAAAAAAGAAAAAGAAAGAAAAAAAGAAAAGCTACTCTATAAAAAAAATTGTCTTTATCACAGAAATACTGTGTTATAACTTAAAAATCATTGGCCCAGACTATGTGTTTACAGGTTAAGTCACTTCACTGATACTGCTATAAAATAGGCATAAAAATATTACCAAGTGCTCCCTCATGGGGTTGTTGTGAGGGAAGCACTTTCTGAACCTCAAGATGCTATGATAGAGAAGTCTTTATAACCACTTATTGGTGGTGACAATACCATTATTAGCTTTACACCTTAGCATAATGCCTTGGATAAGGTAGATGCTTAATAATTATTTGCTGAATTGTACTAAGCAAAACAGGAAAGGTAATAAGAGAGGTAATAATCTTTTAAACTCAGACTGATAGTAAGGGAAAAGAATATATCTTTAAAGTTGAACCAGTCTATATTTATATAGTTCATATCCCAAGATTTCCCAGCACAATAATAAGTAACTTATGAACTTTAAAACTATAGACTATCTGTGCTGTGATTCAATGTATATTACAGGAGAAGGATTTGAAAGGAGATGGTAAAAGGAGAAGGCTCTGAATCTGACAGGCACAGACTATAGAGAAGAAATCCTTCTGTTCTGGCTGTTGACAGAGGAAAATTACCCAGGAAAGCAATAGTGGAATGCAGCTGAGAAGTCCTCTGGATTCAGTTCTAAAACTACAAGCATGCAATCAAGGTATATATTGAATATATCTTTAGAAAAACTATGAAAAGGGAATTGGGAGTTCACAAAAGAAAAAAATTTCCCAAGCAGGCTACATTTGTACAGTTATAACTAACCAAGAGGTATAAAGAATACTCAATCTTGCTCTGTTTAACACAGAATTATCATTTCAGAGATTCAGTGAATCTTACATTTGAAAAGACCTTCTGAGGCCATTCAATTCAATCCATGATTAAGAATCATATCAATAACAAAACTGACAAATAATGACTCAAACTCTGCTTGAAGACCTCTTTTGATGAGGGATACCCATTCCAAATCAGACTATTCCACTTTTGCATAGCTCTATAGATTATAAAGTTTTCCCCTAAAATATAACCACATCTGCTTTTACATCTTCAATTATAGCTCCTAGCCCTGCTGTCTAGGGTCAAACAGAATAAATCTAACCCCTCATCTAGATGACAGTCTTCAAATATTTGAAACAGCTACTACCATTATTCCCCTAACCATTCTATTTTCCAATCTAGACATCTTCAATGGAATTACAAATGGCATGACTGAGGTCCTACAGTCTTACTTGCTATTCTCTGGATGTGACTCTCTGTATATCCTTCCTAAAATGCAATCACAAAACACAGTACTACAGATGTGGCCTGGTAAAGAGTTGGGATACAGGGCTGCTATGACCTCCCTAGCTCTCTTTTAATGCAGCTAGATCTCATTAGTTTTTTAGGCTGCTATCACACTACTGACACATGCCAATCTTATAGTCACTTAAATGCTTTTTAGAAGAAATATATTAATTAACTCAAGTATTCACTCTATATACCAGGTACTATGTCAGGTGCTAAGTTAAAAAAAGTCACAATTGAATTGAGGGATTCCAAGAGGCAAAGGTGAAGAAGGAGAAAGTTCCAGGCATGAGCAACAGCCTGTCAAAAGGCATAGAGGCAGAAATGTAAAAAGCAGTCTCCAGACCAGAATGACTGGAACAATGTAAGAAGAAAGGGGGAGAAAGGTGAACTCACTTTGGTCAGGAGGGTTGGAGTCAGACTGTGATGAGTTTTAAATGCCAAAAGGATTTTATCCTACAGGCAACAGAGAAAGCCAAAGAAGACACCAGAGCAGGGAAATGACATGATCAGACCTGTACATCTAGAAGAAAATTTGGCAGCTATATAGAGGACAGACTTGACAGAGAAACAACTAACAATCAGGAGGCTATCGCTGTGGGTTAGTGAGAAGTAATGAGTCTGCAGTAGGGTGGCTGTGCCATGAATGGAGAAAAGGGAACTGACAAGACTTGGCAACTTCATTAGACATGGGGCTAGTGAGAAGGTTGAGGGCAGTGAAGAGCTTTTAGAGTTAAGGATACTACAAACTTGGTAGTGCCTTTAAAAGAAATAGGACAGTGTAGCTAGGTGACGCAGTAAATAAGAGCACTGGCCCTGGAGTCAAGAGGACCTGAGTTCAAATCAGAGCTCAGACACAATAATTACCTAGTTGTCTGTCCTTGGGCAAGTCACTTGTCCCCACTGCCTTGCCAAAAATAAAAACGAAAACATGGGAGTTGGAGAGATCACTAAGAGTGAAATTGTAGAGCAAGATGATAAGATGGCCCAGAACAGAGCCATAAATAGAGGGCAGGTGATCATGGAAATTCTGCAAAGGAAAATTAGACAAAAAGAATACCTGATAAGAACAGCATTAAAACCCATACAGGAGAGAATAACAGAAAGAAGAGATGGTCAAAAGTAAAATATCAAATGTAGCAGAGATTTAGAAAGAAGAGAACTAAGAAAAGAAGATTTTTGTTTGTTTGGGGTTTTTTTTGTTTGGGGTTAAATGACTTGCCCAAGGTCACACAACTAGGTAACCATGGTGAGTCTGAGGCCAAATTTGAACTCAGGTACTCCTGACTCCAGGGTTGGTGTTCTATCCACTGTGCCACCTAGCTGTCCCAGAAAAGATAATTTTAGAGGAAGAGGGAAGGAAAGAAGGGTGGTAGAAAATGTGGAACCAAAAGCTTGCAAAAGGATAAAAGCAGAAAACTACCTTTGCATAGAATTGGAAAAAATAATAATCATAAAAAGAGATCACTGGTATTTTTTTTAAGATTTTTCAAGGCAATGGTTAAGTGGCTTGCCCAAGGCCACACAGCTAGGTAATTATTAAGTGTCTGAGGCCACATTTGAACTCAGATACTCCTGATTCCAAGGCCAGTACTCTATCCACTGCGCCACCTAGCTGCCCCTGGTCACTGGTATTCTTGAAGAGAATAAGTTTGAGTAGGAAGGACAAAGGACAGACATTTGAAGAGGTTGAAAAGGAGGAAAGGCAAGGAATGTAAACAGCTTTTTCTAGGATTGTAGGATCACCTACTTAGTTGGAAGATGCCTTATAAAATATCTAGATCAACAATCACATTTTACAGATGAGGAAACTGAGGTTCCCATAGAGATGATGTGACTTGCTTTCAAGTTTCCATAACTAATAAGTGAAAGAGGCGTATTTTGAATTTGGATTCTCTGACTCTAAAACTTTTTATCCCTAGTGCAGGGAATCTAGCTATGAAAGGGAAGAGTTATATATTTAAGACTAAATACATCTACAGTCAAGTAAAGGATTTTTTAAGGACAGGGAAATCTGAATATGCTTGTAAAGAAGTATATTGGCAAAGAAAGAACCAGTAGATAAAGAGAATCTGAAAATTGGGGGGGGGCAATCAATAAAGATAGGGAAAATCTGTAGGAAGCAGGAAAGGGTGGGATAAAGGAGATAACTGGAGGGATTGACCTTGGAAAGATTAAGTATCAATTCTTTCCTCCAGTTAAACTGCATTTTAAATTCAACAAGTATCTACTATTAGATTTTGTCCAATATTTTAGTCAGCTGAAATTTTTTTCAATCCTGACTCATACTATGTATTTGTTAACTATCCCTCCAACTTTGTCAAGACTGGTGTTTCAGGACTGGAACTGAAACAAAATGAGATACATAAAGAACATAAAGTTAACAAAATGAGTTTCTTTAGACATAGCATGTTAAGGATACTATATTGAGTAAGGATGAAACATTGCTTCATTTGACAACAACTTTCTTGCCTCTCACCTGGGTCTGTGAATGCACTGTGATCAATCAGTCTTAGGGAGAAATAGGCTTGCCCCTTTTTGGTCTGGTTTTTTTTTAGGGTTTTGTTTTTTTTTTTGCTAGGCAATGGCGTTAAGTGGCTTGCCCAAGGCCACACAGCTAGGTAATTATTAAGTGTCTGAGACTGGATTTGAACCTAGGTAATTCCTGACTCCAGGGCCGGTGCTTTATCTTCTGCGCCACCTAGCCGGCCCTGGTCTGGTTTTAGTAGTTAATATTTTAGTTTTTAGACTAAAAATTAAAAGCTTCATCAGGAGCTATATCACTGGGAAGAAATTGAGTGCTTTAAAACATTTAACTCAAGGAAAAATTCAATTCCTTTTAAGGAAAAACTAGCCTAAGTAGATAGAGCACCAGTCCTGGAGTCAGGAGGACTTGAATTAAAATTCAGCTTCAGACACATCATAATTATCTGGTTGTGTGATCTTGGGCAAATCACAACCCCACTGCCTTGCAAAAAAAAAAAAAAAGGAAAAACTAGCCTATAGAAAATATTGCAATATTGCTCCTGCATGTGTGTCATCTGGGTTTTTGATAAGTCACTGATAAAAAAAAATGATTTTTTTAAAATTTGATTTTTATTTTCAGTTCTAAATACTCTCCCCTACCATTTCTAGTCTACTCCATCTACTCCAGTCATTTGAGAAAGCAAAACAAGTAAAACAAAACAAATTCCTGCAACTGAAACGTTGGTAAGTCATGGTGCTGATCAGTCCTAAGTCTTTCAAAGTTGTTTCTCTTTTCAATATTGTTGTTTTTATAAAAGTTGTTCTCATGGTTTTGCTCACTTTACAGCAGTCCCTGAGTGCTATAATGCTCTATGTATAGAGCCTAGACCAGTCTGTCTTTCAAAGTCACTTAAAAATTGACTCATTTTGACTTTTATTTGGATTTCCCAATCAAAATTCAGTATGGTACATTTTTTTCTTAAATCTTCATGGAAACAGTGTGGTTGTGGGAGAGGGGAGGGTAAACTACACTTCATTATGATTCTCATTGAGGTACATGGTCAGGGAAAAGATTTCAAGGGCACTTCTGGGCCTTCCAAGTGACCTTCCAAGCTAACATGAAATTAGCAGTGACTACTCTATTCCTTCAACCACTCAACTAGTCTAAATTTCACTGAGTAATACTATTATTTAACTCTCATTTCTATTTGTCTATAAGAGTAGTCAGATATACTATGAAACATTTTGCTAACATCTAGATAAATTTCAGCTACAGCATTCCTCTGACTTCCTAGTTTAATAACCTTGTCAAAAAGAAATTGAGGTTAGTCTGGCATGACTTGTCCTAGATGAAGTCATACAGGTTCTAAGTGATCGTTATCCCTTTAATAATACAATCTAGAATTTTGTTCCTAATTAAAGTTAAACCTACCAGGCTATCTCTCTCATATTTTCTCAATTGAGATGTTTGTCTTTCTACAGACTTGTAGTATCATTACCATTCTCCATCATCTTTTAAAGATCACTGGGAATAGCTCTACAACAACCTACTAGTTCTTTCAGTACACTGGAATATATTTTGTCTGGAACTGGTGACTGAATCTCACTAACAACTATAAGTTCTATTACTTTCACCTTATCTACCTTTGGTTTCAACTCCCCATAAAACAATATTTTGATCTGTCATTTTCAATCTAAAGTTCCTCATAATAAAGAAAATAACAAAAAAGCAAAACAAGAGCTCAGTTACACTGCCTCCTTTCTATTATTCATCATCATCGTACTACAAATCCTCAAATAGTTTGACCTAGCAATATATATTGAAAAAAATTAAATAGATGAAAGTATCAAAGGATTGGAGAGTGGAAAAAGCCTTTGAAATAAATATAACAATAGATAGCAATAGATATATTTTATACAGACACAAAGAAAGGATAATGATCAGGATTCAAACTTAAAAGGAAGAGAGCTATATGGATCACTTTAAGTAAATCAGAATGTGCTTTCCCCTTGAAGCTACTTCCCATATATACAAAAAGACAAACATATTTTAAACATCATTATTCTCCCTTTGTATAAGAGTAAGAATCATGAGATATCACAATCTCAAAGGAATCAAAATTAGAGTTTAATTAAGTTGAAAAGATGCAAGGCAAGCAAAATTAGGATGCAGCAAGCCAGAGAAGGAAATGGCAAATCATTCCAGTGTCTTTGCCAAGAAAACCTGCAAAGGAGTCAAAGAGTCAGACTTGACTGAAAATGACTAAAACATCAACAACAAAATTTAGTAGGATAATTTGTATGTAAAAGGTGATATAAAAGGCATTATCATGCCTTTTTGTCCTAATGGCTAATATGAAAATGCTTTACATATTTTCATATATATATAACTGATAAAATACTGCTTGCCTTCTTAATGGGAGAGCAAAGAACAGAAGGGAGAGAAAGAATTTGGAATTCAAAATTTTTAAAAATAAAGCCTATAAATAAATAAAAGAAAAAAGAAATCAGAAATCAGAAAAGGAAGAGGGCAAGTAGAAGGCTAGTCCAAGGGACCAATGGTACTCACAAAATATAAAAAGACCTAAAAATCCTTCAAGTACTTTGGGTAGAAGCTCAATTTTTGAAAGGTCAAAGATAAAAAAAAACTACATAGGATATGAAAGAGCATGAAGAGATTGTGAGTTACACCAGTGGAAGAAATGTCTACTTACCCAGGTATCCAACTATTTCTAACACTCCACATAGGTTCTTGTACAGGAAGCACTAAATATTTATTGAATTATTATTGAATATGTGTAGTAGTAGTAGTAGTAGTAGTAGTAGTAATAATAAAATAACTAGCATTCATATTATATTTTATTTACAAAGCATTTTTATATATTTTCTGATTTGAGTTTCAAAACAACTTTCTCTCCATTTTATAGATTAGGAAGTTGAAGTTCGGAGAGGTTAAGTAACTTGGCTAGTCTCACAGAACTGAGAAGGAAACTGAGAGGAAAAAAAAGAAAGTGCTATCAAAAATTTGTGCAAAAAAAGATTCTTATCCAAAAGATGAGAAATCAAGGAAGGTACCTTCATAGGTAAGGTAGCACTGCATGGACAAAGGCACAGAGAAAGAAGAGGTCAAGATGAAACATTAGGACATAGTAGTCCAGTTTCACTGTAATATAGAATTCATAAATATGATAAAAAGAATAGTCTGTCCCAAGAATGGTTACCTAAAATGAAACCAGATTATAGATAAACTTTAATACCAGAAAAAGGAATGTATCTGCAATACATTACACAAAGGAAAGTTGGAGATTTTTGAATAATGGAGTGTCATGATCCAAGTAGCACATTAGGAACATCATTTGAGTAATAGTGTAGAAGTAGAAATGTCAAAAACACCAGCTGCACATACAAACCACATTAAAATGTAACTGGGAAGTATTTAACAAAATAAATCAAAATATAATGGAACACAGATCATGTTAATCTGAGGGGATTTTTTTTTAAAGATTTCTACCTTTATAAGATAGAACATGGTTTGGTTTAGGGGCTGGAGAAAAGAAGGTAAAAGGAAAAGAGGGACTCAAAATGTTTTTTAAGGTCTTTAAAAAAAGCGAGTGGTCAGAAGGAAGAGCAAGTTTGAAAAAAAAGACTGATTCTAGTTTTAAACAATAAGTTTAAAGTAATCACAAGACATCTAAGAGAAGATATTAGAAGATGCAAAAATAAAAGATTTAAAATGGGTCATTATAACATTTTTTTAAACCAGATGAAAACAGGAGGTAGAGGAAACACAAAAAGGACAGCTTTGAAACAATCATAAAATGCATTATATTCTTTTCAAATTGAAAGTTGTACATAATAGATTCATGGTTCCATGTACAATCTTTTTTTTGTTCTTTTGAATATATGAAAATATTAAAAGTTCAATGGTATCTGGCAAGTTCAGAATAAAAAAAACAAAATTAATGTTTAAAAAAAAGAATTATACTTTCCAGAAGGAAAAGCAAGAGGTGGGGCAAGAGAAAGACAAGATAATAACGTGAGAGGCTAAAAAAGATCAATTAAAATTTTTCTTTAGAAGAAACACCTAATGATATATAGGAAAAAGTAAAGACAACAGTAAGAAACAGGCAAAAGCTGAGAAAGGTAAAAGAACAAGAGTAATGGATGAGTTGAGGTCCAAGAGAAGATGGGATGGGATCAAGGGCAGAAGTAAAAGAACCAATCTTGGGAGAGGGGTCAATTCATCCTCAGAGTAGAAGGAAGAAAAGAATAGTTAATAGAAAGTTTTGACAAATGAGGTTATATGAAACATAGTCATAATCTCATAAAAATAGATCAAGTTAACTGTTGAGTGAAAGGGAGGGGTAAGGGTAGACTGTAGGATTGAATACAAGGTATGAAAAAGATCCTATGGTGATTGTGAGGGAGAACCAAAAAGGTTTACCATACAAACATGAAGTTATATAGACTAGATGAATAAGAAAACCTGGATGACTTATCAAGAATATCAGAGCAAAGAGCAGCTAGGTGGCGCAGTGAACAGAACACCAGTCCTGGAGTCAGGAGGACCTGAGTTCAAATTCAGACTCAGACACAATAAAATAATTACCTAGCTGTGTGACCTTGGGCAAGTCACTTAACCCCATTACCTGGCAAAGGAATATCAGAGTGAGAATTCCTGCTCAATTCAATTTAACAATTAAAGTATTTATTAAATGCCTACTATATGCAAGGTGCTGAAGATACAAAATCCTAAACAAAACAGTCTCGGACCTCAAGGAGCTTACATTCTTCAGAAGGAACACAAGTTGCACAAAGGAAATTAAATACAAAGGAATTTCAACTGAGCTGACTCTAGAAGGAAATTGGGGATTCTGAGAGGTAGAGAAAAGGAAGCATACAGGACAGTCTGAGCAAGGACAGAAATGAGAGATAGCATATTATGGAGAGAATATGGTATGTTGGAAACAGCATGGCTCTGGTGGCACAATGGACAGAGTACTGGGACTGGAGTTTTGAATTCAAATTAAGTCTGTGTTTGGGGGCAGCTATCTAACTGCTCTCTACCTTAGTTTCCTCAACTGTTAAATGTGGATAATGTAACACCTATCACACAGGCATGTTGGGAGGGTTAAATGAGATCATTATAAAGCATTTAGCACAGTGTCTGGCACAGACTAGGCACTCAATAGATGTCTATTCCCTTCCCGAGTTCCCTGGCTCAATTTCCTCATCTGGAAGACAAGGGAGTTGGGCTAGATAGCCCTTGAAGTTCCTTCCAACTCTAAATCTACAGATTCTAAGTTACTATAGTTTCCTGAATACTTCAAGCAAGAGCTCAATAATTTGGTAGCAGCAGAGGTAGATAAAAGTGACTCAGAACTGAAACTGAGAAAGAATAGGGCAATTAAAAAGAACAATTCAAGAAGGTAATGATTTTTACCATCAATAATTAAAAACTGATTCTACCTTTGGTTTCATGTAAAACAAATTTCTAATTTAAATATTATGTTCAACTTTTATTTGTAGGGAACATGAAAAAAGGCTGTCTGACAAACTTCTAAGGAAAAGCCATGGTCCATTTGCCTTTTGCTGTTTTTTTTAAGAGTGAATAAAAATTCTGTATAAAAAATTATTATCATTTCCCCAATCATTTTACTACTTTTACTTCAAAGATATATAATTTCCTATGTGTAACATATCTTATTTAGATCACAATTTTTCCATGTCTTAGACCATTTCCTGAGTTGTAATGGGAGAAGGCGGCATTTTGCCTAGTGGTCAATGGTAATGACTGACTGACTGATATCAGTGAATTTTTTCTTCATTACATATTATCAGCAATAGATTCATACAATCATCAATTTAGAGCTGGAAAGAATCTCAAAGGCCATTTAATCCTACCTCATGATTTAACAGATGAAGAAATTGAGACTTGAAAAGTTTAAGTGATTTTCCCAAAGACACACAGATTTAAATTTGATACCAGGTCCCCTAGTTCCAAATTCAACCTCATTCCACTGTATCAACCTATGCCCTAATAGTAATGTTTAAAACAAAAGCGTAAAATTGCATTTGAGAGAAAATAACCATATAACAAAATTTAAAAAGTCAAGAAAAACAATAATTTAATTAAAGCAACAATATAACCATTAGTTTTATTGTGGGTTGGATCACATGTTCAAAGGTCCCCTCCAATTCTAAAATTATTCAAGTCTATAAAATTCTAACCCAGAAGTTATTAACTATCAATATGTTAAGTGGCAAAACAACAAACAATATAACACAAAATATTTGTTTAACAGGGAATTCCACACTTATGATAGAAAATGGCAGGCAAATAATATTCACAATTTATGTTGAGACCACAGTGATAAAAACAAAAGGCCTTACTTCTACAGCAAATACAGTTATAATTCATTTAGGACAACAATAATTTCACCTCATTAAAATCTAAAGTAGAGTGCATGCTAGAATAAAGCCTACAAATAATGTATTCAAATGTAGCTCAGGTACAACTTTGTGGTGGGTATCTATTCCAACCACTTTGAGGCAAAGTTAAGCCTGGAGTCTGGTAACACTGAAAAAGGTAGTTTCAATTGTCTCTACCCTCTACATACAAAAATACAGTCAATCCTGGCTGAGAGTATTAAATAGATCAGGACTGTCCAAAATGCACCCATGGGCTGCATGTAGCCAACAGTGCTACTGCAGAACTCTCACTAAAATGGCAGATCAAAATATATTGACTACTGTTTCAATAAAAACTTTTAAAAGTAAGGTTGGGGGGGGGCAGCTAGGTGGAGTACTGAATAGAGCACCAGTCCTGGAGTCAGTAGTACCTGAGTTCAAATCCGACCTCAGACACCTAATAATTACCTAGCTATGTGACCTTGGGCAAGTCGCTTAACCCCACTGCCTTGCAACCCCCCCCCAAAAAAAAAGTAAGGTTGGCCAGCCCTGATATAGATCACATAAGGCAGTAAGTGAAATTATAAAACAAAACTGTAGCTTCTTGGAATTATAACAACAGACTAGAACTACATGTCAAAACCAAAACAATCCAAATTTCAATTGGAAATTATCTTAGATATCACCTGATTTAGCTCTTTCATTTGCAGATAAAAGAAATGCATCTTGATATTAACATACAAATCACAGTGCCCCAGCAAGAACAGACATCTCATGACTGACAGTCCCCTTCTGATATCATCTAGCAGAGTAAATAGGAAAAAAAGTCACTGAATTTCTCTGAGCTTCTACTTCCTTATCAGAAAAGTAAAGTAACACAAACACAAAGTCCCTTAAGAGAGTTGTGGAAAAAGTGCTTATAAACTTGAGAGTAATGCACCCTTCGCTTTTATACCATCACCAGTTTAAAACTAGCACTTTTCCTGGGACCATCCCAACAGTTTATCTTTTTTCCATTATAACAAGTCACTCCTATCAACATATTTAAATAGCAAGAAGCAGAAGAAAGCATTTATTCATTCAGCAAACATACATTTATTTATTTGTTTGTTTATGTTTTTTAGTTTTTGCAAGGCAATGGAGTTGAGTGGCTTGCCCAAGGCCACACAGCTAGGTAATTATTAAGTATCTGAGGCCAGATTTGAACTCTGGTACTCCTGACTCCAGGGCTGATGCTCTATCCACTGTGCCACCTAGCCACTCCCTCAAGAAATATTTATGATCTACTGTATGTATTTTGGTTAAGACAACAGGGGGAGAAAATTTAGAGAAGACAGGGTCCCTGCTATACATGAAGCTTACAATTTAGTCAAAGGATCACATATTTAGCAAAGGAAGGGACTTTACTGTTCATCTAATTCAACACCCATATTTTACAGATATGGAAACCAAAACACACAGTTCCCCAACCTCAGAGAACATATAAATTAGTCAAAGAGACAAAAAACACTATAAAAAAGTCAAATAACAATAAAGCAATACAAAGTCATATGCTAAATAATTGGTAGTCTTACTCTGACCTTATAAATTTATCTAAACCATTCATTTGACAATATATTCTAAAATTTAATTCAATAAGCAATGATTACATATCTATTTTGTACCAGGCTCTGTTCAGAGTGCTAAGGATCTGCTTGGGTAGGAAGGTAAGAAATGGGGAAATGTGTTCCAGACCTGTAACCTTCTATTAACTGAAACTTTCTTCAAGAGTGCAGACCTGTAACTAACTCTCAACAGAAATTTTACTATGAGAACTACGTAGAGAGCTGAAAGATCAAGGGACTTGCCACCCAAGGTCAAACAACATATGCCAGAATAGAACCATACAGTTGTTTCTCAGGCACTAGGGATACCAACATAAAAAAAAGTCTCTACCCTTAAACTAATATTCTACTACACAGAACAACATTTATAAGAGATAAGTACACATTTAAAAGTTTTTAATTTTTGTCCAGACCTATGAGTTCATCGGAGTAAAAAACTCCCAGTTTAAAATGTCTTCTCCCAATCAAAGTAGTTAAGTCCTTTGTGACTTTAGTCTAGGAAAGTTACCTGAAGTCTAAAGATTTGATTAATGTCACAGAGAGAAATGTTGAATGAAGACTGTCCCTACTTCCAAGCAGGCAACAGAATATCAGAATGTACCAGAAACACCAAATAGGCTAACTGGAACAGTTTGTGAGGGGGAATAACATGAAATAAATTTGAGAAGATGTAGCCAAATAGTATGTTTAAATGTCAAACAAAAGATTATTGATTTCATTCCAAGAACAATGGGTAAATGGGTAGCCACTTAAGTTTTCTGAGTAGAATGACACAGTCATAACTGTGCTTTAAGAAAATTATTTTGGCAGCTGTGTAGGAGATGGACTGGAAAGAGGAAACTATAGGCAGGAAAAACAGCTGGGTGACTATTACAAGAGTCTAGGTGAGAGGTTATGAGGATCTGAATTAGGGTAAACATGATTTGAGTAGAAAGAAGAGGAATTATTGTGTTGTGGAGATAGAACTGACAAGACCTGGCAAAAGATCAGACATGGGAGACAAAGAATACCTGAGGTTGCAAACTTAAGTGAGAGGAAGAATAATAATACTCTCAATAGAAATGAACAATTTAGAATACAGGAATGTTTAAGAAGAAAGACAACAAGTTATATTTTGGACATCTTGACTTTAAGATACCTATAGAATTTCCAGGGCGGGGAATATATGACAGAGATCCAAAACTGGTGGTGTAAAGAGAAGAGGACTAGAAATGCAAATTTTTGAGTCATCTACATAGAGATAATAGTTGAACCCAAGTTAGGGAAAGTTCTTAACTAAGAAAAGGAGTGCTAAGTAGTCTCAAAATGGTTGATAATCTTTAAAAAATGTAGTGAGAAGAAATGATCAAACAAACAGTAAAATGAGTCAAAATCAATGTCAAATTGTGGAGAGAAAAGGATTGAGAGAAGGACTGTCAATAACTAAATGCTTAACTTAAAAAAAAAGTTTGAGGGGTGGCTATGTGGTGCAGTGGATAGGGCACCAGCCCTAGAGTCAGGGGTACCTAGCTGTGTGGCCTTAGGCCACTTAATTCCATTTGCCTTGCAAAAACCTAAAAAAAAAGTTTGAGAACAAAGAAAACACTGTTGATTTAACAAATCTGAGATTATCCATAGGCTTGGAGAGAGCCTTATCAATCAAATGAGAAGAGTTAAGAAGTAGAAGATTTTTTTAAAAAAAAGGCAGCCCCTCTTTCCCATCTTGAAGGAGGGAGGTGTACCATTTTATTATGATATCTTAATAAAAACCATTTTAATCACTCTGGACTAAATATTCATGAGCCATTTATAACACTTGTCCACCTTATAACATTTTCTCCACCATCATTTTAATTCCCTCATCAGGAAAGCATTTGGCTTGGACTCCAGAAGACATGCTTCTCAACATAGGCAAGTTGACAGAACTCTTTGTCTAGTGTCCTCGGAATTGACACAACTTGAGTTCAGTCTGGCTCCCACCCCTTCCATCATTATGGTTGACCATGTTGACCATGGACGTGACAGAGGCTGTCACTAGGTATCCTCAGTGGAGAGAGGATAGACCTGACAGAAGCTGAGGAGAAGAGGGTCCAGGTATCAACTGGAAAGAGAAGTAGCTGGCATCTTAAAAGAAGTTACCTTATCAATACAATCAACAGTATGTCATTAGAACTCATCAGATTCCCAGTAAGGAGTTAACTCCAGAATATAGGAGACAAAGAAAGAACCAAATTCAAAACCTATGTTAAGTCACTAGGAATCAAATTAAAACAGAAATTCCCAGAAGCCTGAGTCTGGTGTTAGGCACAATATCCAGGACCAAGTATGACCTGTCAACCTATCAAATGAGATGAATAAAGAATAACCAAAACACAAAGCTCCAACAGAGAAACTAAGGCTGAGGTTATTGGCAAACAGATGAAAATGCTGTAACATATTGAAAAACTACTATGGCTTAAGAGAAAACCAAATAGTAACCCCAGGGGAAAAAAGAATGCTACAAGAAATCTAAGTAGAGCCTCAGAGAAAAGAAAATATGGTCACAAGGAATATAAAAGTACCTGGAAGAAACTGAAGTAGGGGAAATATTAAGAAAAATCTATTCTTTAATCTGTTTCCTCTGAATTGACCATATATCTAACATTAACATTGATCCCACTAACACCTCAATTGTCCAGGTTATAAAATGAAGACAATGAGCTTTTAGTAAAGTACCTCGCCCCAAACTGGCAAAAATAATGTAAATCCTAGTCCCCAGGTATAAAACAAGCCTCTAGCTAATAAACAATGGATGCCACTTTAGCCTGAAAGGTTTAAGTCTCTGCACAAATAGCCTAATTACCTCATCTCTGCTCTCTGAGCTACTTGACTCCCAAGTCCTCTCAGTTGAGTTTCTTGATTTCCTTCGGAAGATCAGCCTGCTCTGAGGGAACATAATTCCCCAAATAACCTCTCACTCCCCTATGTACTTTTTTTTACTACGTATCCTAGCTTGCACCTTCCTTTGGAGGTCAACCTGCTCTTGGGGAGCATCACCCCCAAACTGAACTATCACCTTCATGCAATCACTGTCTCAAGGTTGGTCCCTTTCCCTTCCCCACCCCTTTCTTAATTGTTCTGTTCTCCCCAGACCAAAGTTCTTTTGTACTTAAATTTATTGTCTTAAGAACTCTTTACCTTACTAAAGAAACCAACCAGTGAGCTTTTTGTAATTTGTGAACTTTTGTAACATCATGTGAATTAAAACCTATGCCTTTTCTTGAAAAAAAATTTTTTTTAAATTAAAAAAATTTTTTTTTTTAAAAGGCAATTAGGGGCGGCTAGGTGGCATAGTGGATAAAGCACTGGCCCTGGAGTCAGGAGTACCTGGGTTCAAATCTGATCTCAAACACTAAATAATTACCTAGCTGTGTGGCCTTGGGCAAGCCACTTAACCCCCTTTGTCTTGCAAAAACCTAAAAAAAAAAAGGCAATTAGTTTAAGCAGATTTTTTTAGGAGTTTGACTATAAAGGCAGCATGATGTAAAAGGCTGTCCTCAAATCCATAAAGGTCTAGGTTCTAGGCCTTCCTCTGACACATAGGCTGTGTCATGCTGGGTAAGTCACTTAACCTCTAGCCTGCTCTCAAAAACTGTAAGCTATAGGAAAAAACATAAGGGAGGAGAGGGAATTGGAGGAGGTGGGGGGAGGAACTTCCTCTTCTGAGAGCTCTTTGTACTAGTTATCTTAACCTAGTCACTATCTAGGAAAAAAGGAGAGATTATAACACTAATAACAGCCTGAAATAACACAAGGTCAAGTGAAGGGTTTTTTTTCAAAGAATAGAGAGATATGGACATGTTTATAAGAAGGCGACTCGATGGTGCAGTGGATAGAGTACAGGCCCAGGAATCAGGAGTACCTGAGTTCAAATCTAACCTGAAACACTTAATAATTACCTAGCTGTGTGATTGTGTGATCTTGGGCAGGCCACTGAACCCTATTTACCTTGCAAAAACCTAAAAACAAAAAAGTCAATGAATAAAGAAAGATTTGAAGATTAGGGTAAAGAGGAGATGATAAAAAGTACAGGCTCCCAGAGGAGACAACAGAGAATGAATTCAAGGGCAAAAGTAGTAAATTGGCCTTGGAGAGAAGATGGACCCCCCTTCTTCTTGTCAAGGCCAGAACAAAAGAGTAGAAAATGGGACATTGAAGGGAATCTGATTAAAGAACTAGGAAGAGGAGAGAATATATAAAAAAAAAATTGTCTCAATTTTCTTGATAAAGTATGAAAGGAGATCTCTGTTGAGGAACTTTGAGGTGGTTTAAAAGGCTTGAGGAAAGTTTTGAGATTAATCTGATAAAGAGTCAGAAGGAAGAGTAAAAACAATTGGTATTAAGGAACAGTGTCGTATGTATATTGTCAGCATGGTTCTGTGACTTCTAGTAGAGTTCAGCAGTACCAGAATACTAAAACCAGATTTGAAAAAATGGAATTCTACACTGAGTAGAAATCAAAACTAAAATACAGAAATCCAGATGTTGGTTCTAGAGTATTTCTCTTTCATTAATATGCCTGTTTTCCTGAACTGGTATAGTCATTTTGGAAAGCAATTTGGATCCATATCCATAAAGTTACTAAATTATCACATCTTTTGATCAGTGATACCACTTATAAATACAATAGAAATCAAAGAAAGAAAAAAGGATTCATAGGAACAAAAATTTTAATAGTAGCTCTTTTTATATAGTAATTAACAAAATTAGTGGGAAGTCCATGAGGAGAATGGCTGAGCAAATTATGGTGTATTAGTATAATCAACATGACTGTGCCATAAGAAATGATAAAAGGCAGTTTCAGTAAAAAGATATATATATATATATAATACACACACACATATATATAATTTGCACAATAAAGTCTACAAACTATAAACAAACAACTCTGAAAGAATTCAGTACTCAATACAATAATCAACCATGATTCCTTAGAACTGAAGATGAAGCATGCTACCCACCCACATCTGACAGAAAGGTGATACACTCCCGGTACAGAATGAGATATATATTTTGAGGACATGGTCAGTGAGGGAATTTGGTTTTAATTATCTTAACTATGTTTGTTCAAAATGTTATTTTTTCCTTTCTAGAAGAATGAGAAGCTGGAGAAAGAAAAATAAATTCTTCTTAATCAGAAACTTTTTTTAAAACTTTTTCTAAAAAAAAATAATAAAAAACATTTTTCAATTAGAACAATATTTTTAAAAACATCTCCTCAGGGTAACTAGGCCCTAGAGTCAGGAGGATCTGAGTTCAAATCAGACCTCAGACACAATAATTATCTAGCTGTGTGACCCTAGACAAGTCACTTAACCCCATTGCCTTGCAAAAAAACACCTCCCCTTCCCACCCCCCAATCTTCTAGCTGCATAGGTCATCCTTTTTGTCTTCTATGGTGAATTTTCATGTGAACATGAATAATTTATCTCCTCTGCTATAAGGTAAACTTCTTTTAGAGCTGATAAAGGTCTGTATCTCCCTCAGTTTCTAATGATTTGCCTTCAGAATGCTTTAAAGTTTGTAAAGTAGAAGCCAAGATGATACAGTGGAGAAAAAATTTTGGCCTGAGTTAGAGGAGCAAATTTCAAATGGTGCTTCTGATACTTGCTAGCTATATGACCATAATCAAGTTATTTAAATTTCTCCAGACCTCAGTTTCTTCCGCTGTAAAATGAGTGGTTTAGAGTAAATGACCTTAGACTCCCTTCCAACTCTAGATCTGTGATCAGAACAACCTCTCATGCTTTCCTAACAACCCTGTGAAGCAAGTATTTTAGAATAAGGAAAATGAGGTTCAAAGGGATTAAGTGGCAAGTTTATGAACCAAGATCCAAAATCAATTTTCTTTTGATTCCAAGTCCAGACTATTTATTCCATTATGCCCTGCTATCTCTCTCTCTAGCAAAATGCCTTGTAAATTACAAGTACTTGATGAATGTTTGTTACTTATTGAAGAGTTGAAAACATGCCATCACTCCCTGCAAATCCTTTTTCTGCTCCCTATAAAACTAGGTTTAGGAGTATAGTAAAAATGATATTTAAAAGGACCCCCTTCCAGCTTTATAAATAGCCATTGCTGTGTGGTGCCCTCCTTTGTAGCAGACACCTTCACGATGTGGCCAACTGTAGCCAGACAGCTTCACATTTTCCTGCAGTTGCTATGCAAGAAAAGGAAGCAGAAGAGGAAGCTGACTCTATGGCAACAAAAATAACCATTTCCCAGTCTCCATAATACAAATCACTAAGCACTGTATCTTTAAAAGATCAAAAAGGAAAGGCTGGGTGGAGAGAGAAGACAATAGAAAAGGAAGTCACAGCTCTAAGTAGAAAAGGCCTGTTTGAATTGTAGATAAGCTTTGTAGCTCTAGTGCAGATTACCACCACCAAAGAAAAGCTCTAATAAAATTTTCCACCATTCTATTATACATGAACAGCTTCCCAAGATTCAGAAAGTATGCTGATTGTAGGATCCAGACAAAGAATGAATGCATATTTAAGCTGCATTAAGCTTTCAGAAGTTTCATAAGGAAAACAACTTTATTTTTTCAAGTTCTGGAAAAACAGTCAAATAATACACAGGAATGCAATAATGATAATAAAGTTATTTAAGAACAAGCAGCTGATGTTTTTTTCCAAGCCTTTTTTTTTAAGGATTTGAATTTTACTGATGGAAATACCTTAAACCATTCTCATATGACATGAACTAAAATTCAGTAAAAATACAATAACAATTTTATTTTTTGTCAGTGGTAAAAAAAATTAGAGGGTGACATAAAAATGTTTAGACAAACATTTTGATTAATAATAATATCTCCTTAAGTTAAGGTGAAGATAAATTTAAAAAAAAAAACCTCAAGTTGAACAAGTAAATTTTATTCATATTCTAAGGAAACTAACCAAATCTTTAGTGATGATATATTTACTTTTCTATTTCAACCTGCTCCACATAAATGTGGCATTCCTCTACTAAAACAAAGCAACTATCAGTAGTGGTTTAGGATAGTAAAATCTATCTGCTATATCCACAAAGGAAATGGTGATTTCAACTTAACCAGATAAAAATTTTTCCTGTTCACAAAACTAAATTAATGCATACTTTCAAAACATCTCTAGATCAAATATGCTAATTAATCACCTGAAAAAAATGTCAAGGCTCAATAGCTCTTTTTAAATTATTAAAAAGCTGTTTAAATCAAAAGCTTAAAAAAAGCAATTAAAGTTTTAAACTGCATTAAGACTTTTGGGGTACTTGGAATTTGACTTTCACTTTTGGCTCTAGTGCTGAGAGGGCCCTTTGCTGTATAAATAAACAAAAAGAAAGAAAAGGAAGAAAAGAAGGAAGGGAGGACTGATTCATGTTAGCATACCTAGCCCAGAAATATTTTAAATGTATGCATTTGTTTAGCTGATTCTATGTTTTGGTTTCATTCAGGTTTTTTTGCTAGGCAAAAGGGTTAAGTGGCTTGCCTAAGGCCACACAGCTAGGTAATTATTAAGTGTCTGAGGTCAAATTTGAACCCAGGTCCTCCTGACTCCAGGGCCAGTGCTCTATCCACTGTTCCACCTAGCCACTCCTAGTTGGTTCTATGTTCAAGAATATTCATTAACTGGTTAAATGGAAATCACCATTTGCTTTGTAGATTTACCAAAAGTCATCTACAAAAATTTTACAAGTGATTATTGTATAGGATGTTCCAAAAGTTATGGTGCAGTTTTAAGCCTTGAAAAACTAATAAGGCTTAAAACTGCCCCAAGATTTTTAGGACATTCTGTAATCACCTCTACAGTTTTACATTGACAAAGACAGCTTTTCATCCCTTCCTAGAGGGAGCTTACTTTCTTTTAAAGGGAGCTAAGAAGTCAACAAATTCATATACATTTGATAATTTTAGTGAATGGAGACAGCACTATCAACTATAAAGAACAGAAAAAGGCTTCCAGTAATAGACAGCACATAACTGAAGGAGGTAAGAAGTATGGAGGTGGAGAGAAAATACATTCCAGAAAAAAAGTTCAAAAACCAGAGATGGAGTGCCTAGTTCAAGAAACAAGTTGATTAATTTGGCTAAAAATGTAGAGTGAGGGGGGACAATGTGCATAAAATAAAAAAAGAATGGCTAAAGCTAGACTGTAAAGAAATTTAAGTGCAAAGAGAGGTAGTATTTTATCCTCAATGTTAAAAAAGAAGGCACAGAAGTTTCTTGAGCAATGGAGTGACATTGTCAGTATTGTGCTTTGGGAAGATTATTATAGCAATAAAGATAGAGAAGGGAGGGGGCAGAGCCAAGATGGTGGAGTGAAGGCAGGAAATCCCAGAAGCTCCCCCCAGACCACTCCAAATGCCTTTAAATTATGACTCTAACCAAATTACAGAATGATGGAACCCACAGAAAGACTGAATGAAATATTTTCTGGCCCAAGACAACTTGGAAGATCCACAGGAAGGGTTTGTTCCATCAGGGCATGGCCCAGGTCCTGCTGGTCACAGAACAATCTATGGGATGCCTGGTCCCTGGAAGCCCCTGGGTCCATAGCAGCAGGGTGGTTTCCAGACCTCTCAGCCTAGGGATTGCCAAGGACAACTTGGAAGGCCAGCAGGAAAACTCTGCCACACCAGAGTGAGCACTAAATCCAGGCAAGCACAAGCCTCAGCACAGCCCCAGTCCCAGAACCAGAAGCAGGCCTGCTCAGAGCAGTCAGTCCACAGACAGTAAGGGGAAAGCCTCTCCAGTATCCCTGGGGCAGGACTCTGTTGCTTTGCCCATCCTCAGATCCAGGTCACAGTCTGGAATCCCATACCACCATCACAGAGCAGGAACCTTCCTCACAGCTGCAGGGTAGATGGGAATGCTTGTGATCATCCACAGACTGGAGCACAGAGCAAGAAAGCAGGCAGAGCCCCTCAGGACCTTGAAGGATTTGAGGTCCCTAGGGGGAGTGTTCCTGAAAATAACTGCAAAAACCCTCAAAAGCTTGGGAAAGTGCATCCTCCACCCTGAAAGAAGAGTCCTATCTTATCAAAGACTTAAAATCAAGTCATAGGTGGGAACATGAGCAAACAACAAAAGAAAAAGAATCTGACCATAGACAATTACTTCGGTCCCACGGAAGATCAAAATACACACTCAGAAAATGGCAAAGTCAAAGCTTCTGTATCCAAAGCATTAAAGAAAAATAGAACTTAGTCTCAGGCTATGAAAGAGCTCAAAAAAAGGTTTTGAAAATCAAGTAAGGAAGGTAGAGGAAAAATTGGGAAAAGAAATGAGAACAATGCAGGAAAATCAAGAAAACCAAGCCAGCAAGCTTAGTGAAGGAGATACAAAAAAATACTGAAGAAAATAACATCTTAAAAAGCAGTTTGAGTCAAATGGAAAAAGCAGTCCAAAAGGTCAATGAGGAGAAGAATGTCTTAAAAAGCAGAATTGGCTAGATGGAAAAAGTGATACAAAAGATCTCTGAAGAAAATAACTTCTTCAAATGTAGAATGGAGCTAAGGGATGCTGATGACTTTGTGAGAAATCAAAGAAAAAGAAAACAAAACCAAACCAAAAGAATGAAAAACCAGAAGAAAATATGAAATATCTCATTGGAAAAACAACTGACCTGGAAAACAGACCCAGAAGAAATCATTTAAAAATTATTGGGCTACCTGAAAGTCATGACCAGGAACAGAACCTAAATTTTATTTTTCAAGAAATTCTCTAGGAAAATTGCCCTAATATCCCTAGAGGCAGAGGGTAAAAGAGGAATTAAGGGAATCTACCAATCCCCTCTGAAAGAGATCCCAAAATAAAAACTTCCAGGAATATTATGGACAAATTCCACAACTCCCAAATCATGGAGAAAACATTACAAGAAGCCAGAAAGAAACAATTCAAATATCATAAAGTTACACTCAGGATTACACAGGATTTAGCAGCATATACATTAAAGAGCTCTCAGGGCCTAGAATGATATTCTGGAAGGCCAAACAGCCTGGATTGCAACTGAGAATCAACTACCCAGCAAAACAGAACATCTTCTGTCAGGAGAAAAAAAATGGACATTCAATGAAATAGGGGATTTTCAAACTTTCCCACTGAAATGGCCAGAGCTAAACAGAAAGTTGATCTTTAAGTATAAGACACAGGTGAAGCACAGAACCAATGGACAAGAAGGACTAACTATGAGGAACTTAATGATGAACTGCTTGTATTCCTGCAAGGGAAGAAGATACTGATAACTCATATGAACCTTCTTATTTAGTAGAACAGTACAAAGAGTAAACAGACAAGGCACAGGAAGGAGTTGAATATGAAGGTATGATATATTATAAAGATGAAGTTAATGAGGGAGAAACAAAAGAGACAAGAAAAAGCTTTCGCAATGGAGTGAAAGGGAGGAAGGTGAGGAGGAATGAGGAGTCTTTAATTCTCATCAGAAATGGCTCAGAGAAGAAATAATATACACACTCAACATAGGATACAGAAATCTATCTTATCCTGGAGTGAAAAAAGGAGAGGAAAGGGATGGGAGAAAGGGGATGGGGGAGGGGAGGAGGGGTATAGGTGATAGAAGAGAGGGAAGATTGTGGGAAAGGGTAGTCAGATACACTTTTGAGGGACAAGGTGAAAGGAGAGAAAGAATAGAATAAAAGGGAGTGGGGAAGAATAGGATGGAGGGAAATACAGCTAGTCATAACAACTTCTCCGACAGACTAATGATAAAGAATCCCAAAGACAGAGTTAATGGTGTCTGAATGCAGACTGAAGGACACTTTCTCTCTCACTTTCACATTTTTCTTGAGGTTTCTTTATAGGGGGGGATTGTTTATTTTTACAAGACTATTGTAGTAATGTGAAAAATAAATTAGTTAAAAAAAAAAGATGGAAAGAGATAGGCCAGAAAATAGTAGTGTAATTAAGAAGCTGCTGCTGGGTCAGCCACGTGGCACAGTATATAGAGCACTGACCCTGGGATCAGGAGGACAGACCTGAGTTCAAATCCGACCTCATACAATTAACAATTACCTAGCTTCCTGACCTTGGGCAAGTCATATAACCCCACTGCCTTAAGAAAAAAAGAAGCCCCTGCAATAGAGTTGAGGTAAATTCTGAAAATTCTGCTTACTAAATTTTGCATCGGTTTCATATAGTTCTTTCCACACTTCTTGTTATTCATCATAATTATTATTTGTTACATCATGGTAATATTCTATTACATTTATACACCATGATTTTTTCCAATTCTTTTGTCACCTTATTGATTAATTTACCTTACCACCCTCACTGACTTTTTTTTTAAGGTTTTTGCAAGGCAAATGGGGTTAAGTGGCTTGCCCAAGGCCAACAGTTAGGTAATCATTAAGTGTCTGAGGCCAGATTTGAACTCAGGTCCTCCTGACTCCAGAGCCGGTGCTCTATCCACTGTGCCACCTAGCTGCCCCCTCTCACTGACTCTTTTAGATCTTTTTCCTCCACATACCTTACTCCTCTATAGATGTCCTTACTTCCTACTATATCACACTGCCCTTTTGAAAATGAGTTAAGTAGGGGGCCGCTAGGTGGCGCAGTGGATAGAGCACCGGCCTTGGAGTCGGGAGTACCTGGGTTCAAATCCGGTCTCAGACATTTAAAAAAATTACCTAGCCATGTGGCCTTGGGCAAGCCACTTAACCCCATTGCCTTGCAAAAAAAATAAATAAGGTAAGTTAAAAGGCATAAAAATAATAACTAATCTTGATATGTCATTTTAAGAGTTTGTAGAATATTTTGCATATGATTTCATTTGATTTTTCCAATAAGGCTTTGAGTCATTATTATTTTCTTTTTTACAGATGAGGAAATTGAGGCTGAGGGGTCTTGCCCAAAGTCACATTGCTAGTAAGTGGCCAAGCTTAGATTCAAACTTGGGTCATTCTGATTTAGAAAATTATTGAAGATAATCTGTACAAGAAACAATATAATGAATCCTGCCCCCATACAAACTAGATTAGTTTTTCCTAAAAAAAAAAGTATTAGGAGCTAGGCAAAAATTTTTGAAATTTATTGGAAGGAACAAAAGGTCAAAATCTCTTGAGAACTGGTTTTAAAAAGTGAGGGTGCAGGCCGATAATCCCATATATCAAACTATATTACAAAACCAAAATCATTAAAACAATTTGATAGTAGTTAAGAAACAGTGTGGAACAACTAAACATGTAAGGCATAAAACTAGTGTTTAATAAAACCAAAGGTTTAAAAAACACATTAAAACAAGAACTTCCTAGTCAACAAAAACTGCTAAGAAAACTGAAAAGCAGTCTTGCAAAGACTAGATATAAATTAACATCTCATACCATGTACCAAGATAAGTTCCAAATGGGTAAATGATTTGAAATAAAAGGTGACATCATAAACAAATTAAGAGGAACATGGAAGAAAGTACCTGCCAGATCTATAAAGAAGAGTTCATGACAAAACAAAAGATTAAGAGGATTACGGAAGGTAAAATGGGAAATTCTGATTTTTGTAAAAGTAAAGATTTGCACAAATAAAACCAAATTAATTAAAATTAGAAGAAAAGCAGGTATACAGGGAAAACAATCTTTTTAGTCAGAAATACTACTACTATGTCTATATCTCAAAGAGATCAAAGAGGAAAAGGGTTCATATATTAAAAAAATATTTATAGCAGCTCTTTTTGTGATGGTAAAGAAGTAGAAACCAAGGGAATGCCCATTAATAGGGGAATAACTAAACAAGTAATGGTATGTGAATGTGATTTTAATAATACTGTGCTAAAAGAAATGATGATGGTGATGGTTTTGGAGAAACTTGGGAGGGGCAGCTAGGTGGCTCAATAAATAGAGCACCAACCAGCCCTGAAGTCAGGAGGACCCAAGTTCAAATCTGTCTTCAGACACTTAATAATTGCCTAGTTGTGTGACCTTGAGCAACAAATCACTTAAACATTGCCCCTTAAATAAATTTTTTAAAAAAAGGAACTTGGGAAGACTTGTATGAACTGTTGCAGAGTGAAGTGAGCAGAACCAGAAGAAAAAAGTAAACAAAAACAAAATTATCAACTTTTAAAGTACTAGGAAATGGGGCAGCTAGGTAGCGCAGTGGATAGAGCACTGGCCCTGGAGTCAGGAGTACCTGAGTTCAAATCCAGCCTCATACACTTAATAATTACCTAACTGTATGGCCTTGGGCAAGCTACTTAACCCCACTGCCTTGCAAAAAAAAAACCGGAATCTTAAAGTATTAGGAACTCCAATTAACACAATGTCCAAATATGATTTCAAAAGGCCCTTCTCCTAATAGAGAAGTGATTGATTCAGAGTGCAGACTAAATTTTTTTTGGGGGGGGGACAATTTTATGGGACAAATCTGGTATGTATTTTGCTTGCCTGTACATGTTTGCTTTTCTTACTTTCTCAATGAAGACTAGGGAAATTTTTCCTTTGAGGGGAAAAATTCAATTTTTATTTTCACAATGGGCAACTCATGAAAAAGAATTTAAATTAGTTGAATGAAATAAGGGTATCCTCAAAGCCTATCCTTATTGAATATTATTCCTTCAGATGTGATTAATTAAATCTTTTGCATAATGTTGAATAATCTACAAGCATATCAATCAGTCAATAAGCATGTATAAGGAAGCTAGAGGGCTCAGTGAATAGAGTACTGGGCATGGAGTCAGAAAGATGTGTTAAAATCTGGCCTTAGCTACTTACTAGCTATATAACTGGGCAAGTTAATTAATCTCTGCCTTAATCTACTGAAGAAGAAAATGGCAAACCACTGCAGAATATTTGCAAAGAAAAGCCTATGGACAGTATGGCCCACATGGTCTCCAAAGAGTCAAACACAACTAAAAAATAACAAACATCTAAGCACTGGGAATAAAAAGACAAAAATCTATGTACATACAAGATATATACAGGTGAAGTTAAAGATAAACAACAGAAGGAAGGTACTAGCATTTAGGCAGCTTAAGGATATATTTCCTCTGGAAGATAGGATTTTAGCCAGAATTTGAAGAAAGGTAAGTCAGGAAGCAGAGATGAGGAAGGATTGAATTCCAGGCATAGAGGACATCCAATGAAAAGGCAGACTCAAAAGATGGAATGTTTTGTGCAAGAAAAGAAGCAACAGGGGCCAGTGTCACTGGATTTTGTTCTAATATCAAATCTAAACTACCAGAGGACTTCCCTGAAACAGTCCTAGTTCAGAATGACACCACAAAAGAGAAGATTCCAGAGGAATAAAAAAAAAAAATCACAGATGGCACCTCTAACAAAAAAGACAACTAAGAAGATATTAAATACCATCAACTCAAATGTTTAACTTCTCTTAACTATAAAACATTTGTTTATTTTCTGTACAAACATCAACAGCATATGTAATAAAGACATGAGAAGAAAGAAGGTAATGAAGGTAATCTCTCATCTTTATCACGTTTTTTTCACAATACCTTTACTTTCAAATATAACTCTTCTCCCTTTTCACAGACAGCTATGTCTTGTAACACACCCCCCCCCAAAAAAAGAGAAAGAGCTCAAGAAAGAAGAGAAAAGCAGTTAATTAATTACAACTAACACCTCAATTGATATTGAAGATACACACACACATACAAACACGGTAGTAAGTACATCCATGGTGTTTCATCTCTTCAAAAAAGTAAGCCTCTCCAAAATCAAATGCCAATATAGAGCATTTGGTTTCCTTTTTTGTTAAATCTATAATAATCTATAAATGATTATACAATTATTTTCCTGGTTCTGTTTACTCTACTTTGCATCAGTTCCTACAAGACTTCACATGCTTGGCTGTATTTGTCTTTTCCTAAGGCACAGTAATTTGTTGTGATATTCATGAACCTCAATTTGTTTAGCTATTCCTCAATCTATCAACATCACTCTGCTTTCCCATTCTTTGTTACTGTAAAAAGTAATTTGAATATTTTGGTACATAAAAGATCTTTCTTTGGAATATATAACAACAATGGATTTCTGGTTCAAAAAGTATGAGCATCTTAGTCATTTTCTTTATATAATTCCAAGATGCTTTCCAGAAGCAATATATATATATATATATATATATATATATATATATATATATATATATTTAAAATTAAGGTTCCACCAATAATGTATTAGAGTACTGATTTTTCTAGTCTCACAACATAAACTATTGCCACTTTTTGTCATCTTTGAGAATTTTCTGAATGTGAGATGAAATCTAAAAGTTGTTTTGATTTGCATTTCTCTTGTTATTAGTGATTTAGAGTGATCTTTCATATTAAAATTGTGACAGAGAATTTTTTCAGACCACATTCATATAGTCACAACTGAAAGGGACAAGTTAATATGCCACTATTTATTACTTGATTTTTAAGGACTGAAATAATGTATATATTAGAGAAAAATAAAAGTTCATATCCAATAAGGTAAAGTCTCCCATGAGCATGTTCAATTCATTTAAGACTCCATCCTATGTGTAAATACAGAGATAATTTTGTTTGAGGAACTTCTAAGCTTGATTATCAAACACAGTTTAAGACTGTGACTCAGTGTTAACCAAAGATGCTCATTAGGGTGTTAGAACATGACCTCTTTTGGGATTAAATAAAAAAGAAATTTTCTAGTAGATGGGAGGTACACCAGATGCCTCATGGGGCAATGGAAATATATAATGTTTAAGACAGCAACAGGACATAATGATTTGCATGCAGACAGGGAAGAAAATAAGCATTTATACAATGCCTACTATGTGCCAGTGATATCATTTTGGTCTTCATTGATAACAAAGGACAAAAACCAACCATGTGTCAGGCACTACTAAGAACTTTTTCAAAAAATATCTCATTTGATTTTCACAAATACCCTGCAAGTTAGATACTATTCGAGAAGAGCAGAGTCAAAAGAACATTGTACACCCTAAGAGCTACATGGGGGTGATGATCAACCTTAATGAACTTGCTCATTTCAACAATGCAATAATCAGGGACAATTTTAGAGTACCTTCGATGGAGAATCCGTTTGTATCCACAGAAAGAACTGTGGAATTCAAACTAAGACCAGAGTCTATTACCTTCAATTTAAAAAAAAAAAGATATCTTATATACTACATAATTTTGCTATCTCTAATATTTTATTTTCTCCTCAAGGATATGATTTCTCAACACATTCAATTTCAATCAAAGTATAACACTGAAACAATATAAAGATTATCAGACTGCCTTCTGTGGGGAGTGGGGGGGAAGGGAAGTGAGGGTGAGGGAAAAATTGTAAAATTCAAAACCTTACAAAAAATAATGGGTAGATGAAATTACTGTTGTATATATTTGGAAAACTACTATTGTATATAATTGGAAAATAAAATATTAAAAAAAATTTAGATGCCATTATTATCCCCATTTTATAGTTATGGAAACTGAGAGACAGGGTGACTTGCCTAGGGTCACAAGGCAAGATCTGAACTCAGGCATACCTGACTCTAGTCCCAGCACTCTAACCAATGGCCATCAGCTGACTCTATGCCACATATATGCTATAAAGATAATCAGAAAAAAGAAGTGGGCTGATTACCAAATGAGAGCTAACAGAGAGACAGCATGATGCTGCTGCACTAGAATCCATTATTTTTTATTTCATTTAATTTTTTTAATATATTTTAAGTTCCAAGTAGTCTCTCTCATCCCCTGCACCAGAGAAGGCTAGCTCGCACGCGTTTTCTCTCTCTCTCTCTTATCTCTCTTACACACATACACCCATTCATATCTTATATACTTCTATTTATCAGTTCTTTTTCTGGATAGAGTCTTCTTTCATAGCTGATTTGAGTATTTTTAATATTCAGAATAACACAGTCATACACAATTGTTCTTCAATCAATATTGCTTTTACTGTAAACAATGTTCTACTAGTTGTGCTCAATTCATTCTTCACTATTTCGTAGAAGTCTTTCCAAGTTTTTCTAAAATCAACCAGCTCATCATTTCTTACAACATAGTAGTATTCCCTCACAATAACTCATCAAAACTTGCTTAGCCATTTCCCCAATTGATGAGCATCCCCTCAATTTCCAATTCTTTGCCACAATAAAGAAAGTTACTATAAATATTTTAAAACATATAGATTTTGGGGAGGCTAGGTGGCACAGTGGATAGAGAACCAGCCCTGGAGTCAGGAGGACTGAGTTCAAATCTAACCTCAGACACTTAATAATTACCTAGCCATGTGGCCTTGGGCAAGCCACTTAAACCCATTGCCTTGGGAAAAAAAAATATAGATTCTTTTCCTTTTTTTCCTAATCACTTTTGGGAGGTGATCTAATAGTGGCATTTTTGTATTGGAGGGTAAATAAATTTTAGAGGATATATAGTTTTATAACTCTTGGGGCATAATTCCAGGCTGCTCTCCAAAATAGTTAGATCAGTTTACAGTTCCACCAGTATTAAGAGTCTCAGTTTTTTCACATCCTGTCCAACATTTTCATTTCCCCTTCTATCATTTTAGTCAATATAATAAGTATGAAATATTTCAAAGTTGCCTTAAAAAATGATTTAGAGGGGCAGTTAAGTGGCGCAGTAGATACAGCACTGGCCCTGGAGTCAGGAGTAGCTGAGTTCAAATCCAGCCTCAGACACTTAATAATTACCTAGCTGTGTGGCCTTGGGCAGGCCATTTAACCCCATTTGCCTTGCAAAATCTTAAAAAAAAAAAAGATTTAGAGTATTTTTTTATATGATTTATATGGATCCATAAAATTTTGGAGGTTTTTTGTTGTTCAATCCTTCAGTCCTGTCTGATTCCTTGTGATCTTGTGGACCACAGCATACCCATACTTTCCACAGGTTTTCTTGGCAAAGTTACTGGAGTGGTTTGCTATTTCCTTCTCTAGAGGATTAAGGCAAACAGAGGTTACATGACTTGTTCAAGGACACACAGTTAAGACCTGAGTCCATATTTTAACTCATGCTTTCCTGACCCCAAGGCTGGCCTTTTACCTACTGGGCTATGTAGCTGCCTCCAGAACAATATTAACTAATGGTAAAAATATTCATAGTAGAAAATAAAGGGGGCAGCTAGGTGGCGTAGTGGATAGAGCACTGGCCCTGGAGTCAGGAGTACCTGGGTTCAAATGTGATCTCAGACACTTAATAATTACCCAGCTGTGTGGCCTTGGGCAAGCCACTTAACCCCATTTGCCTTGCAAAAACCTAAAATAAACAAACAAACAAATAAATAGATAAATAAATAAAGGAATAAATAAAAATAAAGGAATATTACATATCCATACTAACAATTAACATAAGGAATTACAAATTAAATAATTAAAATTTTAAAGTCAAGAGCCAACTCAAAAATAGACAAAGATACACTAACAATAAAGATGAATGAATCTACATGGCTAACTACACAAGAACAAGATTCATCCTTAGTCTGAAAGAACTGATTAAACTCCTCCAATATAACAGATATATTTTATTGTAAGTCTTTCTGGGTGGAAGCAACAAAGAAAGCATAGGTCATCTTGCAATAGATTCTATTGAAGTACTTTTGAAATTCTTTATTCCATCATAGAACCAACCACTGGTACTTTTCTTTCTATTAAGCATTTTTAGTAGTCCCTCCTTCAACTCATATATTTGCAAAGCAAAAACAAAAACAAAAGAAAACCAACCACCTGACCACAACAAACCATTCTGGATATAACAGAATGACCATTAACTGATGATTATACAACCCTTTAGGATTTTTATGCACATTATATACATAATGTGTAACTTATTTAAACTTTATAATAGTTTAACAAATAATGAATTAGACACCAAAAGTTAAAATTATCTTCATTTTACAGATGAAGAAATTAAGACTCAGAGAGGTTATGATTTTTTTATGGTCACATAAGCTAAGAAATATACTTAGAAATGTGGGAAAAATACTGAGTATCAGCACCACAGCAGGATGATCAGTTGTGAATGACTTACCTTTTCTCAGCAATGCCCATGACCCAAGACAACATTGAAGGACTTAGGATAAAAAAAAAATACTATCCATTCCCAAAGAAAGAGCTGATGATATCTGAAGACTGAAGACAGATTAAAGCATACCTTTTTTAAACTTTATTTTTCTTGAGATATCTTTTTTTTTTTTTTTGGAGGGGGGAAAGGCCCATGCTTTCTTTTACAACATGACTACTATGGTAATGTTTTGCATGACCTCACATTTTAAGCTTGTCAAAAAACTTGCTTTTCCAATGAGGGGAAGTAAGATGGGAAGAAGGGAGAGAAATTGGAACTCAAATTTTAAAAAATGAATGTTAAAACTTGTTTTTACATACAACTGGGGAAAAATAAACTTAAAAAAATAATTTTAAAAAATTAAGTGTGATTATATAGTCAAGAGGCAAAATTTAAACCTGGTTCCAATTCCAATGCTCTTTTCACTATATTTTTCCTAAATTTATTAACAAATAGCACAAGCCTTTTTAAGGTATCACCAGGGGCAACTAGGTGGCACAGTGGATAGATCACCGGCTCTGGAATCAGGAGGACCTGAGTTCAAATCTTGCCTCAGCCACTTAATAATTACCTAGCTGTGTGCCCTTGGGCAAGTCACTTAACACCACAGCCTCGCAAAAACCCAAAAAAGAAAAGATATCATCACCAGTGCCTATCTAAAATATTCCTCACTCTGATCAATTCTCACTACCAAACCAGGGAAAATTCATTTCTAAAAGCCACCCATCCACCAGAAACATATTTCAGCCCAAAAGAAATAATTTTATTTAAAAAAGATTCTTATTTAAAAATATTTAAAATATTATTATATTTTAAACTGCTCTTTGAAAGAATACTTGATTATTTCATCTGAAATTATAAAGCAAATTACTATTATGATTAACATTTTTATACTATTTTTGATCTAATAGCATCACAGTAAATATTTTCTAGGATGGTGGTAATTGGTCAGATTAAAAAAATTTCAATAACAATTTCATATGCTTATTAAAAACTCACTGAAGATGTCTATCCACATCCACATTCAATAGCACAGAAGAGTTTATTGTACATTTCAAGTATCAACTTTCCTTTTTGTCTTTTATAAATGCAGAAAGAAATATCTCTTACCATTTTTCATTTATATACATCAAACACCACCTGCAATCTTCAAATATGTGCAGTGTACCAAGGGTTTGTTATTCTTTGTCTACTTGAGAATCTGCATTTCTAAGGTTCTAAGATTCCTGGTTTCTAAGCACTAGAATCCTTTATCAACATTTCCTTTGTCTTCCCCATTAGGCTCTAGGAAAGGCAATTAGGTAGAACCTTGCAGTCAGGAGGATGAAAGTTGAATCTAACCTCAAGACACTAGCTGTGTGACCTTGGGCAAGTCACTTAACTTTGATTGTTCCATATCCAGGGCCATCTACAGCCATCCTGATTCGTATTATATCATCAGGCTCCAGGAAAACAGAAAAAAATAGGGACTGGGAAGGGAAAGAATAGTATTTAGTTTTAGCAAAATCTAAAGCTAGGAAGACCAAGCAATCAACTCAAAGCCCAAAGGCTTGACAATAGAATCAATTAATCAATAAGCACTTATTAGGTACCTATCATGCAAATTGATTGGGATAAAAAGATAAAAAATTAAACAATTCTTCCTCTCAAAAAACTTACATTCTATCAGGAGAAGAAAAGGTATATATATATATATATATATATATATATATATATACATATATATATATATATATACACACACACACATATATACATATATATACATACATATATATGTATATATACAATATAAAATAATTGAAGGTAGCTAGTATGTGTGGGCACTTGCAGGAAGGTGGAGAAAGTAGTGAAGATGCTGAAAAGTTTAGTGCTTAAACTAAAGTGAATGATTCTGAAGGAGAGATAATGGTAAATATGGAGTATGGCCAACACAAAGGCAGAAAGTGGAGATGGAGTTCCAAGTATGAGGAGTAGTTTGTCTCAACTGTATAATGTTGGAAGAGAAGTATTGATTGGATAGGTATAATGAGGATGTAAAGACAGGCTGGAGTCAGGTAGTGAAGAACTTTGTCAAATAGAAGAATGTATCTTTTATTCAAGAAGCAATGGGGAAAAAAAAGCAACAGGGAGCCACTGGAGTTTACTGAGTAGGGAAGTGATATGATCACAGCTTAATTTGAGGAACTGTTTACCTCTCAAGGAGGGAGGAAGGGAATTTGGAAGTCATTAAAAACAAAAATGTTTAGAACGGTTTTTACTTGTAATTAGAAAAAAATTAAATTAAATGGATTGGGGCTACTATGACCAGAGGGGTTCAAAAGTTTGTAAAAAAGGCAAGCCTCACCTCAATTTTTCTTTTTTGAGACTAGGTCTTCCTAGACTGGAGATGCCACATCTATCCATGGGTTTAATACCAATGCTAATCAGCAGATAAGTTTTGACCTGCTCCATTTCTAACCTGGGCTGATTTGTCTCTCCATAATCTGCTCCCACCCTTCACATATTAAGGCTGGTCTTAGAGAGGGATTCCACCCCAATAATTGGCATTTAGCTTTATTGAAGTTCAAAACTCTTGAACTCAAGTGATTTATCAGCTTCCCCCCATGGTGAGGATTATAGGCTTGTACCACCTTAACTGTTCTCAATTTTTTAGAAAATCATACAACCATAATAGTTATATCCCTTAAAAAACTCAAGATAGAAAAAGAAAACTCAAGATAATTTTCCCAGGCTCAAATATTACTTTTCCATACCACAAGTGTTCTCTAATTTTTGAGCCAAAAAATTAAATATTTAAATAAATTTCAGAGTTTAAGAAATATTGCATATAGCTTATAAATAAGAATAAATGTAAGTTCCTTTAAAAAGAAACTTTTTGTATTTGTATCCCCCAGCACATAGCTTGGTTGGCACAAAGGAACTTAATGTTTCTCAAATGAATTCATCCCATAATATGAAAAATTAGTATTTTCCATTGCAATTATTCTTTGTTAAATGATCAAAGAAATATTTGTTCTCTTCATTTTCAGTTAAATGCCATTTATACCTATTAAAAATTTCACATACTGATGATTTAAGAATTTCCCAAGAGCAAGAAAAAACCCAATCTAGGGGTGGCTAAGTGGCACAGTGGATAAAGCACCAGCCCTGGAATCAGGAGTACCTGGGTTCAAATCTGATCTCAGACACTTAATAATTACCTAGCTGTGTGGCCTTGGGCAAGCCACTTAACCCCATTTGCCTTGCAAAAACCTAAAAAAAAAACAAAAAAACCCCAATCTATCTAGTCCTCTGTTCCTAACAATATGTATGGAGCAGTTAATTCATCTTAACAATGAAAAGATTTGTTCCTTGGAAACTGGGTACCAAAAAAGGGAGACTTTCACTATTTAATCAAGCTTTCCATTGAGACAATGTACAGACATATGTCATTTTATTGTTCTTTATAAATATTGAGTTTTTCCAAACTGAAAGTTTGTGGCAACCCCACTTCAAGCAAGTGTATCCTATGATTTTTCCAATAGCACATGTTCACATAATATCTGACACATTTTGATAATTCTCACAATATTTCAAGCTTTTTCATTATTATTATTATTGCTGTTATTATTATTATTTTATCTACTATGGTAACCTGTGATCAGAGGATTTTTGATGTTACCATTGTCATTCTTTTTGGGGTACCACAAACCGCACTCAGGTGAGACAGTGTATATAATCAATAGTGTGCTTCAAATTGTTCATCAACCAGCCACTGATTGTCCTGTTTCCTTGCCCCCCCCCCTTAGTCACACAGATACAACAATATTGGAATCAGGCCAATTAAGAATGGCCTCTAAGTGTTCAAGTGAAGGGAAGACTCAATTGAAGAAGCAAACTTTATTGTTGTCTTATTTTAAAATTGGCACAACTACTCCAATCTTCAGTAACTACTACCCTGATCAGTAGGCAGCCATCAACACTGAGGCTAGACCCTCCATCATGGTGAAGGCTCAGATGATGGCTAACATTTTTCCCCCATAATGAAGTATTTTTTAATTAAATTATGGATCTAGTTTTGAGGTTTTTAAAGACATAATACTATTGCACACTTAAAAGGCTACAGTATAGCATAAACATAACCTTTATGCATTGGGAAACAAAAATATTCATGTGACTCAAACCGAGGTGCAACTTATAATTATAATCATAAAATATTTTGTACTATTCCACACCCTCTCAAGATCAGCTTTCCCTTCTCCCACTATAAGAGTAGTCATCTCAGACTTTGAAGTCTCTCTATTATCCTTCAGGACCCTCTACAATTTGGCTCTAAACTACTTTGCAGATAGTTTTCACATTTTTTCCACTTGAGAACAAACAGATCTCTTCACAGAAGATACTCCTCTTTCCTTTCCTCATGGTTTTCTTCATGCTACCTCTGTTGATCACTTTACATCTCACTCAGGGTTTTGAAATCCTGTCATTCAAGGCCTAGTTCAAATATCACCTCTTTAGGAAGCTTTTCATGATCACTCCAAGCTGAAATTATCTCTGCTTAATCTGAATGGTGGCAATACTTTGTTAACACTACTCATACATCTATCTTGTTTTGCTTTATTTAATTATATTGGTGTTTATGACATCTCTCATTAGATAAGCTTGTGAGACAGAATTATTTGTCTTATTTATCTTTGAATAAGGCAAAATTGTATAGTAGAACAGTGAACTTGGAAGTCAGAAGAATTTTATTAAAATCTCTGCATCACCAAAAAAAATGCTATGCGATCTCTGTCCTTCATTTTCCTTCTTTGTAAAATGGGGAATATTTATATTACAAAATTGTTAGAACTAAAATAATATGTAAAGTGTCCTGTGAACCTTAAATGTAATGCTTCATAATGATAAACAGTTTTGCAACAAACAGAAGTATCTTGGGAACATGGCAAGAACAAAGTATAGCCAATCTGGGTTCTGACTTTGTCACTGACTTGCTATATGACCCTTAGGTAAATCACTTACTATGCTGTCAAATCTGATAAAGGAGCTCAGGATCGATGTGTTAACAACAACCAAAACAAAGTTTATTTAGGAAAAAAAAGTACTTTATCCTTAGGAACAGCAATATAAATGAATTTAACATTCAAACAAAGCTATTTCCCCACAAACTTTAGAAACTCCACTATACTAAGCCTGACTTAAATCATGCTTCATCAAAAGAGCTACTTAGGAAATTATTCAGCTTAAACATTGAACTAGTTAAAGAGGATAATAGTCGAAACATGGTCTGTCTTCCACAAATATGGAGATAATTTTAGATTGAAAAACTCTAAGCCTGCCAAGGGAATCTGAGAAGACTTTTCTATCTTTGTCTCCAATGTTAACCTTCGTATTTGTGTGCAAAAATAGAGGTAGATTAGTATCTCAAGTGCTACAGTGAAAAGTAAGTACTAAAAACATGAACACTTCACAAAGAAAGGCAGTTACTCATAAAGTCTGTATGAAAATAAAATCAACCAATGAAAATATCAATAAATTACCTAAGCAAATTTTAAAAGATCTTTAGAAACATTTGTTTAAAGATCCCCTTGGATATTTTGAGAAACTTCTCTTAGAATGAAAAGCAGTAAAGAGGAAGTACAGACTACATCCAATCAAATCTTAAACTTAATCTATGTGAAAGCTACAAAATAGAAAAGCATTATCCCACAATCACACACACACACAATTAGTAACCGCTTTGGAACTTTTAAGTCTGCATCTGGCAAATTCTGGAGTGGGTATAAACAAA
>NC_133658.1:320440975-320580340 GCF_037893015.1 Macrotis lagotis | reverse complement strand
AAATAGTCAGGTCTAGTCTTTGCCTCCAGTTCACTTGGAACAAAGATTCAGTGGAAAGCCAGGTATAGCTGAAGGAGAAGATTGGTGAAAGATATTGAAGTATGTTCCTTTTGGACATCCTGTCAAACAAACTATGGAGTAAATAAAACCTCTAGATTTGACATTAAAATTACAAAGCAGCATTTTTATTGGAAAAGTAATATTTTTATAACATACATTTTTACAAAATAACTAGTTATTTACTTTACTCCCTTTCCAAAATCATATATGTATTTATAAAATTGTTTTCTTTTTTATTTTCAATTGAATTAAATCCAGGAAATGTTCATTAAGAACTGACTGTATATTTGGCACTATTTTGGGTTCTGAGGATACAGAAACAAAATAACCCCTCCTTCTCCTCACCTCCTCCCTTCTTCCCCCTCTATTGCCATAAGTCCTTCGTACCTCTTTATGTAATGTGATTTACCCTATTCAATCTCCTCCACAACTCCTCCCTATCCTAAAAAGCTTATATTTTGTTAGGGGAATGAGTGAAAAGGGAAAAAATAATGGTTAAGTGTCACCTATGACTCAGGAACTGCCCCTCTAAGGACTCTGAACTCACTTAGACCTGAATTTGATTCTGGGGGCATAAGGATCAGTTTCTTTTTTGCTTTTGGTCCTTCCCCACAGTTTTTTCCTCTGGGGAAAAATCTCACTTAACTATGACAAGTGTTTAGGTTTTCCCAAATGTGGATAGCACAAAGGTATTTAATATACATTATGAATATCAGATATGGGACAAACTTTATTTTCTCCACTGTATAAAATGCATCATTCATCGTCTCACAGTAACCTAGGAACAAATATAGAATTAGAAAATCCTCAGTGGTCCCATTAGACTTATTAGATCATTGTGGAAGATAGATATATTTTGAGAGACTGCTGATAAAATACTCCCTATTCACCTTGGACTTGTATCGTCTAAGTAACTGAGCAGCATTAGGGTTGGAAAGGTCCAGCTCTCTTACTTGCCACCAGCATGGCTGTAGCTTATAAGGAAATACCTTGTTTAGGATCTTTTTCCTTCTTTAAGAAGCAAGCTACTGAGGAATCTTCTTCCTTGAGGCAACTGATTCTTTGCTTAAAAATTCAGAAACTTTTGAACTCAGGATCATCTTTATGTAATTCTTAATGTTTATCAGAATTACTGGTCTCTAAACTTTGCTTTTAAAAGGAAACAAAAGGGCAGAAGAATGCAACCAGGAACTGGAGGTCTAAGAACTCCCCTACCTAAATAACTGATGACATGTTGGCACTTAGCATGTTTTTCTCTTGCAAGTTGCTATTTTCTGCTCCTGTGTGTGAGAGTGGAAGAAATTCCCTTCTACCTCCACTCAATGTATTCCAGGCTGGAAATCAATGGAGAGAGAGAAATAATATAGATTGAACCATTTCAGTGCCCACTTTTATATAGTACAGAAAGAGTGGGTTCTTCTAACAAGAGTTCATTCTTATGTCAACAAATTATCAGGAAGCATCCCCAGACTCTGAAGTCAGGTGCCTCAGCCTAAATTCATTTTGTGGGAAAAGGCCTTCAGATGCCTGCAGCAAGTTCCTTACTCTACAATTTCATAGCTGATTCCAGGGTACTCATCAAGTTGTTCAGAGACTCTAATCTCATTACACATGTAAATAAGGAAGGAAGGAACAAGGATTTATTAAGTACCTATTATAAACCAGATACTAAGTACTTAAAATTATTATTCATTTAATGCTCATAGCAATCCTGGGAGGTAGGTGCTTTTATTCTCCCCATTTTCAATTGAGGAAACTGAGGCAGATAGGTTAAGTGATTTGCCCAGGGTCACACAGTTAATAAATGTCTGAGGCTGATTTGAATTCAGGTTTCCCTGACTCCAGGCCTACTGATCTAGCTCCCTGAGCTACCTTGGTGCCAAAATAAATTCAAAGTAGTTTTTTTTAGGGGAAAGCACTGAATAGTGCTTTTCAGGTGATGACATTTGATCTGAGCATTGAAGGGATGTAGGATTCCTAGAAGTGTAGGGAAAATATTCTGGGCATGGCAGACTACTTGGGCAAAGACAAGAAAGATAAAAATATAATTATATTCATTATTTGTCTTGTCTTCTGATGATTTTACTTTGCTTTACTTTATATTATAGTCTTTCCAATTATCTTGAATCATTTATATTGTTTCCCATTTTTTTCTATGTTATTTCCTATGTTTCCTAAGCATATATGAATGGTTTTGACCAGATAAGATTTTCCCCCTTTTTACAAAAACATTTCTATAGGACTTTATCATTTACAAAATGGTTTTCTCACAATAGCTTGTGGGGGAGGAGATACTAATGACCAGAGATTCTGGAGTGCTTTCCTTCTCCCAATAAAGAGCTTCCATTCTGACCTCACATGTTGTCTAAAGACTAAAGAGGTCAGGATCACTCTCAGTCTCTTTGGATTTTCCATCCTGGAATCCCATGGAGAATCACTCAAAGTATAGATTTTGCTCATATCTAGGGTCTTTTACCCTTCCCCTATTCTCCCAAAGGAGATTAGAAGAATATTCAAAGTAAAATATAGCTCAGTTTTGGCATAGCTATTTATTTTCTCCACTGGGAAAAAAACAAAACAAAACAAAATATCAGACTTATAAGCACACACAAAAACCTAAAAATGAAATAATATCTATAACTCCTACTATATTTTCCTTGGAGGTTGATATTTAAAACATTAGTGGGGCTAATTAGTGGAACTTAAAACATAAATGGAACTGTTGAATAGGCATTTCATTTCACCTTTGCCTTAGCCCTGCATTGTCTGTACAAATTAAGTCAAAATTCATGTTTTTCAGGAAAGCCTGGGGCATGGCTTGGTTTCATCTCTCCTCTTCTCTGAGACCTGTTGTTAAAGACTAAGGAACCAAAGCTCTCCTGAGCTACTCAAGTAGCCTTTCCCAAAAGGTTCTTTTCTCAAAATTACCTTTTAGTCACTGTGCTCAGGTAAGACTTTTAAAGCAAAAGAGGCATCCTGGAGCCTGGAGTCCTACCCACGTGTACCTAGGCAAGCATAAACTCTTAATTATCATTTGAGAGAAATCCATTGGTACTGGAATATGGAAATAAAGTGGCATGGAAATAAGGAGGCAGTCATATCCCTTTCACTGGAAGCTCCAGAGAGATAAGAGTTCCATACCATATCCTACTGAGAGGAAGAAGAGGATGAGAGCATAAGTTCTCTTTCTCTTTCTCTCTTTAAAATCTACTGTGTATGCAGTTCTTTCTGGTTTCCTGGCTAGTTCTCCTTGATTTATCTCCCTTCCCTTACTGCCATTACAGGGATCAAAGAACTGCTGTGTCATGACAAAATACCAACTCTTTCCAGTATATTGTGATTTAGGGTCTTGCAGCTGTATGGAGAGGTCCAGCAGCTGGAGAGAGAGAGAGAGCCTTGATTATCCTCATTACATAAGTATTGTTATCCTTATGTTATAGGAGTGAATTTTCTCAGAACATTTGTCCAGGGTCAAGTTATCCTTTCTAGTCATATTGGTCAGTCTGAAAGGTGTGGGGTGTTACCTCAGAGAAGCTTTAATTTGCATTTCTCTAATAAGTAATAATTTAGAGCAATTTTTCATATGACTATGGATTGCTTTTATTTCCTCATCTGTAAATTGCCTTTGCATATCCTTTGACCATAATGGCTTTTTGCTTTAAAAACATGACTCAGTTCTCTGTATAATTTAGAAATGAATCCTTTGTCAGAAACATTAGTTGTAAAGATTGTTTCCCAGTTTACTACATTTCTTTTGATCTTAGTTGCAGTGGTTTTATGTGTGCAAAATCTTTTTAATTTAATGTAATTGAAATCATCTGGTTTGTTTTTGGTGATGTTCTCCATCTGTTCCTTAGTCATAAACTGCTCCCCTCTCTGTAGATCTGACAGGTAAACTAGTCCTTGATCTTCTAATTTGCTTATAGTATTGTTTTTTAAGTCTAAATCCTGTATCCATTTGGATCTTATTTTGGTATAGGGTGTGAAGTTTTGGTCTAATCTAAGTTTCTTCCATACTAACTTCCAATTTTCCCAGCAGTTTTTTTATCAAAGAGAGAGTTTTTATCCCAATAGCTGGATTCTTTGGGTTTATCAAACAATAGATTACTATAATTGTTTACTGCTATTGCACCTAGTCTATTCCACTGATCCACTACTCTATTTCTTAGCCAATACCATATAGGTTTTTTGTTTTAGTTTTTTCAAGGCAATGGGGTTAAGTGGCTTGCCCAAGGCCACACGGCTAGGTAATTATTAAGAGTCTGAGGCCAGATTTGAACTCAGGTACTCCTGACTCCAAGGCCAGTGCTTTATCCACTATGCCACCTAGCCACCCCTTACCATATAGTTTTGATGGCTGATGCTTTATAATATAATTTTAGATCAGGTAGGGCTAAGCCCCTTCTTTTGCACTTTTTTTTCATTAAATCCCTGGAAATTCTTGACTTTTTATGTCTCCATATAAATTTACTTACAACTTTTTCTAACTCGTTAAAGTAATTTTTTGGAATTTTGATTGGTAGGGCACTAAACAGGTAGTTTAGTTTTGGTAGAATAATCATTTTCATTACATTAGCTCTACCTATCCATGAACAATTCATGTTGTCCCAGTTATTTAAATCTGATTTAATTTGTATGAGAAGTGTTTTAAACTTGTTTTCAAAAAGTTTCTGAGTCTGCCTTGGCAAATAGACTCCCAGGTATTTTGTATTGTCTGAGGTTACTTTGAATGGGATTTCTCTTTCTAGCTCTTCCTGCTGTGTCTTGCTAGACATATATGGAATAGTTGAGGATTTATGAGGGTTTATTTTATATCCTGCAACTTTGCTAAAATTGCTAATTGTTTCCAGTAGTTTTTTGGATGATTTCTTGGGATTCTCTAGGTAGACCATCATGTCATCTGCAAAGCGTGAGAGTTTTGTCTCTTCCTTCCCAATTCTAATTCTAAAGGTTTGTTGTTGATATAATTGATTATACCAACAGTTTTCCTAATATTATATCAACCCTTGTTCAAAAGCTTTTTAATTTAATGTAATTGAAATCATCTAGTTTGTTTTTAGTGATGTTCTCCATCTCTTCCTTAGTCATAAACTGCTTCCCTTTCCATAGATCTGACAGGTAAACTAGTCCTTGGTCTTCTAATTTGCTTATAGTATTGTTTTTTATGTCTAAATCCTGTATAAGATAAGTTTCATAACTTAACTGAGTCTATGTATGTTAATTTTTAAGGCAGTCTGATGAGAATACGATTCAGATGGTTCTCACCTCCTCCCTTCTTCCCCTCTATTGCAATAAGTCCTTTGTATCTCTTAATGTAATGAGATTTACTCCATTCAGTCTCCTCCATCCTCCCATTTCTTTACTGTCTGCCTTTTTAAGGAGGTATTCTTTTTAAATCATTCATGAGTGTCCATCACTTCTGGCTAGGTATATTTTCTGTAATAGAATTACAATTATTGAGAGTTATTAGAGTCTTTCTCCCAGGTAAGGATATAGTCAGTTTCATCTTATTGGATAAGTTTTTTTCTTTTTTTACTTCCCCCTCTTTTTTTTTTCCTAACCTTTTCATGTGTCTCTTGAGTCTGCTGTTTGAAGTCCAATTTTTCTTTATTAAGCTCTGGTCTTTTCATCAGTAAAAGTTGGAAGTCTCCTTTTTCATTAAATGCCCATTTTTTGCCCTAGAAGAGAAGACTCAGTTTTGATGAATTATGAATTCTTGGCTGCATTACAAGCTCCCTTGCTTTTCAGAATATGTCATTCCAGGTTCTTCAATTCCTTAATGTTGATGCAGCCAGGTCCTATGTAATCCTTACTGTGGCTCCTTGGTTTCTAAATTGTTTCTTTCTGACTTCTTGTAGGATTTTTCTTTTATTTGTTAGTTCTTGAATTTGGCCACAATATTCCTTGGCATTTTCATTTTGTGATCCTTTCTTGAGGGGATGATGTATTCTTTCAATAATTATTTTCACTCTGGTTCCATGATATCAGGGCAGTTTTAAATTACTAAATCCTATAATATTGAGTCCAGGCTTTGTTTTCTCTTCAAAGTTTTCAGGAAGACCAATAATTCTTAGTTTATTTCTCCTCTATCTATTCTTGAGGTCAGTAGTTTTGCTGACATTTTCTTCTATTTTTCAATTTTTTTTGGTTTTGTTTAACAGATTCTTGTTGTCTCATGAAGTCATTGGTTTCTGCAGACTCCATTCTTTCTTTTTGAGAAGAATTTTCTTCATTTGCTTTTTGCAACTCCCTTTCTAATTGGTCAGTTCTATTTTTGTAAGAGTTTTCTATTTGACCAATTGAACTTTTCTTTTTGCATTTGTCCACTTGTATTTTCCAAGGATTTGTTTTCTTGTTGCAAGGTGTTAATCTCCTCTTCGGTTTCTTTTCCCAAATTTTCCAATTGATTTTTGAACTCCTTCCTGATTTCTTCAAGGAAGTCTTTCTTTGCTGGAGACCAAATCATATTCTCCTCAGAGGTTCTACATCTCTCTGAGTTAAGGTCTTTTTCTTCTAGGAATTTTTCTATGGACTCCCCCTTTCCACTTACCTCTCTTCATTTTCCTAAGATCTTGTGTTGGGGGAGGGGGCTGGTTCACAGAGGTTTGTTGTTGGGATTCCTAGAGGTTGTACTCACTGGGTTTAGTAATCAACATGGGCTGGCCAGTAGGGGGTGCTAGAGGCTGGAACTCACCCTTCAACCCTCTGGTAAGCCCCAGACCATCCATCCCACAGTACAGCCTCCACTCTCCAGTTGGTTCTCAGACCACACCTCTACCTCCAGCTGATCTTAGGTTGGCCCAGCTCTTACCCCTCCCCCACTAGTTCTCTGCTCTCTGTGCCTGGAAAGATAGACCTTGAGGTAGTTGTTCTCCTAGCTTCTCTTTTTGAGTTTTGTCGATTGGATTTCTATTTGTTTCTACATTATATGTAGGGGAAGATCAGGAGAACTTAGCACCGGGTCTCTCTTCTCTCTGCCATCTTGGCCAGAAGCCCCTAATAAATCAATTATTAATTTATTTTGAATCTCTGTCTTTTAATAAAATAAATCTTTATGTCATTTATTTATTTATTGGTTTATTTATTTAGGGTTTTTTTGCAAGGCAATTAGGGTTAAGTGACTTGCCCAAGGCCACACAGCCAGGTAATTATTACATGTCTGAGATCAGATTTGAACTCAGGGACTCCTGACTCCAGGGCTGGTGCTCTATCCACTGTGTCACCTAGCCACCCCTATGTCTTTTGTTTATTGATATTTATATTTCTCATTAAATTCCTCTTTCTACCATCACTTTAAACTATGAAAAGAGGAAAGAAGAGTTCCACAAAACTAAATAACTTAGCAATAAAACCAAAATGACGTTTTATGTAGTTTTTCACACCCATGGTTCTCCCTTTTGCAAATAGTTTGAATATGTAGAGATGTCTTATTTCTTCTTTTGGGTTAACTTTGTTCATTTTAATTTTATGGCAGTCAATTTCAATTTTGTTTTTGTTGTTATTTCTCTTTACATTGTTGTAGTCACCAAGTATATATTTTCCTAGTTCTATTTACTTTATTTTCTTCTAATTCACGTCTTCCCAAGCTTCTCTGAATTCTTCATATTCATAATTTCTTGTAGTACAGTATTATTCCATTAATTGAATCTCTCTCTCTTTTTTTTTTTGCAAGGCAAATGGGGTTAAGTGGCTTGCTGAGGGCCATACAGCTAGATAATTATTAAGTGTCTGAGGCCAGATTTGAACTCAGGTACTCCTGACTCCAGGACTGGTGCTTTATCCACTACACCACCTAGCCGCCCCTTGAATCTCTTTAATAATAATATTTGTCCTTCATTTCCGAAGAAGACCATGACATCAGGGAGGTGATGCCATGGCAAGCATATGAATTGGATTTGAGTGAGGGGGTGCTGTGCTAAGTCACCTGTTTTACTTTCTCCTCCAGGACCATCTGAGTCTAGTGGTAGGATATGAATCAGAACACTTGGAGATGGCCCTGGATGTGAGGTAGTCAAGGTTAAGTGATTTGTCCAAGATCACATAGCAAGTAAGAGTCAAGTGTCTGAGGCTGTTTTTGAATTTTGATCCTCTTGACTCCCAGGCCAGGGCTCTAACCACTTCACTACCTAGCTGCCCTCTTTCTACATAAAATATATTTATAAAACATAATCTCTTTAGTTATTCCCCAAATGATTGGCATGCTTATTTCCAGTTCATTTCTACCACAAAAAGTGCTGTTATAAATATTTTAGTGTACATGGGACCTTTATTTTTTAAATTCTTGAAATTTTAATATAATTTCTAGCTATGTTAATTATATTCTACTAGAGCAAAACAAATTGAATGTTCTTTTTAGTTCATTAGAATGACATTTTACCATTAAAATCATTTGTAACTGAAGAGGAAAACTTTTGCTGACCCAAACCAAATAATCACTGTCCTGCCTTAGTTTGTCATGATTTCTCAGACATAGGAGATGTTATACAAAATTATATTTGCTGCCTTTCTTATCAGTGAACATTATATATGTATGGTTAAGATAACATGAGAAAACTGAAATTGTAAATAGTTTCATCTTTTAAGATAATTGCTTCAGTCTAGTTTTTCTTTTTTCTTTTTTTTAGGTTTTTGCAAGGCAATGGGGTTAAGTGGCTTGCCCAAGGTCACACAGCTAGGTAATTATTAAGTGTGTGAGGTCAGATTTGAACTCAGGTACTCTTGACTCTGAGGCCGGTGCTCTATCCACTGCGCCACCTAGCTGCCCTTAGTTTTTCTTGATAAATATAATTAGTAGATATTTTACTATAGTCTGCACTTAAGTTGCAAAGTTAATATTTTGCTTATAAAATGTACTTATTTTTGTTGTTACTATTATTTGTGCTCCTATTATAGAGATAAGGATGAAATCAATAATGTTGCCTCTATGACTGGAATTTATCTAAGTGAAATTTGGCAGCAAAGTCTGACTTGATTGGAACCCAGTCCTTTCTTGCTGCTATTCCTTTACATAAATGGATATTAGAAATGAGTGAGTAGTATTTTGAGTTTTGGATTTTTTTAGGGAGAGTGAGCTAATTTTTGTCAAAAACATATGTACACAAGAATCCTGTAGTATGCCAGATTAAAATTCAGGTAGCATTCTCTTTTTATGTTCTTATTTTCAAGCAATTTCTTAGCTATTCAAAATCAAACCAAAGGTTAGTACGTTGTCTTCAGAGACACATATTTTAAAAACAAAATCATAAGTGCTTTAAAAACCTGTTAAATTGTCTTTAATTTTATATTTGACATAGTCCCTCTTCACTTTCAAAAAGTCATAATGAATTTTTTATTACCTAGGCTATTACTTTTTAGCTTAAAAATTCTTATAAAAATGAGTATATGAATTTTGTGTCTAACTTTAATATTAATATAGTTTGCTCAAGAAAATAAAATGCTATTTTTTTACATTAAATTTTTTAAGTTAAGGTGGTTAATTATTGAATAAACTCGATATGACCTTAAGAATGTAATCCTGTATTAAGCTAAAGAATCTATGCTATTTGAAATTTCTTAAAAAAAATAATAATTAATGTACATAGTATCTACTTTTCATTACTTTTGAAGATTTTACATGCTTGAATGAAGATATACCTATGAACTTCAATATTTTAAAAATCATATATAATTATATAAATATATAATATTTAGGTAAAATTTTCCATCAAATTTCTTTAATATTCTTATTTATGATCTATTTGTGGATTTAGTTATTATCGTTACTCTTTATAAACAAATTTTTCATACTATATATGACACTACACTGGTCTTTAGTAGATGATATTTGAATAGGAAAAATTTGTTTTATGATGTAAGGAGTATGCTTAAAATCTGTAATTCTGTGACCTGAAAGCTTACTATAAAAAACTATGGAGAGTCCATTATTATTTCTAAATAATGACAGTGCATTTCACATCCCAGATATGGAGGGAGGGCTGCTACCACATCAATTTGAGTTTCTGTGTATATAGCTATTGTACTCATATAACACTGTTACAGAGATAGTATAACCATCTGATTTTGAAGGCCACCCTCAAGTGATGACCTCTTTGGAAATAGAAGGATTAGTTTGTTCGAAATTACAAAAGTCTTTTTAAGCACAGGCAGTTTTCAGATACCTTTGTTTTCACTGGAGAAAAACCATTTCAACATCTGTGTTCACATGAGCTTTTGTAATGGAAAGTGAAGCTTTGACAACTGCCATAGGGATTTACTCCTTAAAAGAAGTGAATCCAAGATGGCAGCCATGAGCAGGTCCCCATGGCTGCTTTTGTTTTGCCTTGAAAACCCCTTATAAAGCTTTGAAAATATCTGTGGAGACTTGCTGGTGGCCGCTGTCTTCTATTTTCTGTTATTGGGGTTTGAGTCCCTGTGGCTGCTTATGAATACTTAAAAAGCTTCATTTGCTCTTGCAAAAGTCTATTTTAGTATATGGCTTTATGGGTCCCACAAGACCTTGCAAAATTTTACAGTTTTCCCATGAGGTACTTCTATACTTTAAAAATGATGATATTTTGGGATTGGGGGGGGTCTCACTGTTATTGAATGTGGAATAGTTACCCTTCTTATCAATGCATGTAGTGTAAATAGAACTTTTTTTTCAGTTCTATGTCCTTTTATTGAAGAATTAAATTAGTGATAGGATATTTAGCATTTTTTATTATGCTAACAGATAAAATGCATTAATTTGAGGAAAAACATTTAAATTAGAGCTAAAAGTTATTTTTTCCTTTTAAAATATATGCATGTTTAATAATCACTTTGATTTTAAGCATCTTTTAATATTTTAGAAAAAAATGTAATATTTACAGTATTAGGAAACTGATTTATTCCTCTCTCAGCTATTAGTTCTTTCAAGGTTTTACATTTATTCTTTTTTCCTCCATTTTTCCTTTTTTCTTTATGTCTTTTTCTCTTTTCCTAAGAACATGCTATATAGAGAACTTCAGTACTGTTCCCCAAAGAATTTTTAGATATGGTGCTTCCATTCACCAATCTTAATAGAAATTGACAGATAAACAGAGGAGAGGAGAGAGAGGGAGGGAGGGAGGGAGGGAGGGAGAGAGAGAGAGAGAGAGAGAGAGAGAGAGAGAGAGAGAGAGAGAGAGAGAATTTAGATACTAGGCAGTCTTTGGCAGTCACCGCCAGTCAAATAACTTAGAATTATAGTAAAAAAAATTACTTCTTATTATAGTGTACATTCTTATCTGTATAGTAACTTGGCAGCAATATAGCCTATTGGGTTTTTTGACAAATTTAAGAAAACATACTATATTGAGTCTCTTTAAACATGAAAAATGAAGTATAATTTCATAAATTAAGACTGTCAATTTGTGTTAATTGAAACCAGGCTAGATTGGTTGACTTTGGACTGTCTCATGCAAAAAAAATTTACTAAAGAAATGAGTTATTAATTCCTGGATATGCTTACAATAGAAAAGGAGAGGTAATAATGAACCCAGAAGGTTCTGGAGGTGAAAGGATTCCTTAACAATTAGTTCAGGAAAGACAAAAATTTCAGCTAAAATTTGAAAAAAATGATTTGAATTTGAATTGAATTCAACAAATTGAATTCAACAAATATTTATTAATTGCCTACATGGTGAACTACATATATTCCTGCATAGAAAAATGATAATGACAATACTCATAAGAAACTTCTCATTTAATAGAGCAGGTAGAAGGAGCTTTTATAGATGAAGCACAGGAGAGAGCTGAATTTGAAGATATAATATATTGTAAAAATGGAGTGAGTCAATGGCTAAAAGGGAAATGTAATGGGAGTAAGAGAAAGGAAAGGTGGAATAGGTTAAGATATTTCATATAATATTTTTATTATAATGAGTTATTGCAATGATATGGAAGGGGGGAATGAGGGAACCTTCACTCTCATCAGAGGTGGCTTGGAGAGGAAACAGCATATATACTCAATGGGGTGTAGATATTTAGAGTAAGAAGGTGAGAAGGGGGTCAAGGGGAAGGGGGGAATGTGAGTGATGAAGGAGAGGGTGGACCATGGGGGAAAGTGATCAGATATAACACATTTTCTTTTTTACTTTTTGCAAGGGTCTGGGATTGGATGGCCAACTGGGACCACAGGCCCTAAGGGTGGTATGTGGGCTCTGGTGGTATGTGGGCACCACCCAGGGCTGTTGATCAGTCTGCTGTGCCACTCAGCTACCCTACAGCACATTTAAGAAAAGGGATAGAGTGAAAGGACAGAGAAAATATAGTATATGGTAGTGGGGAAGTACGAATGGAGGGAGTTGTGATCAGCAATGGCAATGGTGGGAAAATATGGCAGTGGCTTTTGTGATGGACTTATCCTAAAGAATGTGATCCACCCACGACAGAGCTGGTGGTGTTGGAACATGGACTGAAGCATATTTATTATTATTATCTTTTGGGGCGGGGTTTGTGGGGCAAATGGGGTTGGGTGGCTTGCCCAGGGCTGCACAGATGGGTGATTGTTGGGTGTCTGAGGCCAGATTTGAATCCGGGTGCTCCTGACTCCAGGACTGGTGTTCTGTCCACTGTGCCACCTGGCTGCCCCTATTATTATGATTATTATTTTATTTTGTTTTGTTTTTTGGTTTTGTTTTTTGTTTTTTTTTCAGGAAAATGGGGTTGGGGTGGCTTGCCCAGGGTTTCACAGCTGGGTGATTGTTGGGAGTCTGGGGCTGTAATAGGGCTCAGGTGCTCCTGACTCCCACCTAGCTGCCCCTATTATTATTGTTTTTTTTTATTTTAATTTTTTCCTCTTTCCTTTACTTTATTGCTCATGAGGGTCTATTTTTTTGGGAAAGAGGGTATTATGTTTACTCTTAAACAAGAATATTTTATTAATGTATAAAAAATCATTTGTACAAAAATAAAATAAATATAATAAAAAAAGAAACAGTTAAAAAAATAAAAAATAAAAAAAAATTAATTAAAAAAAATAGGTCACCTTCCTACCAGTGACATGCAGAGTATCCAGGACTTCGAAGAACTACTTAGTTGTGGGCTCTAGCAAGGGGGAAAGTGGAAGTTCCCTGGTGCTTGGTGCCATATTGTTCTTTTATTTGGCCTTTCCTTGGCTTCTGTTCACTGTTAGTTGCTTCCTTTCCAGGTACTAGTTTTAGAGTTACTGCTTTTTGTATAATTACACTGAAAATTTCACCTGACAGGTTTATGACAGAGGCATTGAGGATTTCCAGCCAATTTAAAAGTTCATTTCTTTTACATTAGGATCCTACAACCCCATCTGCTGTGTAGGGTCTTGCTTAGGGGCTATGGGAAAAACCTTTTTCTTGTATTATTCAAGTAGGTTTCAGTTTCTCTCTCCGGGTTAGCTCATGGAAAATAATTTTTCCTTCTTTGGACTATAGCATCTGGATGGTGTGTCTTTTGCTCATGCCTGACCTTCCCATTTGCTTTCTTTTGGTCTTCATGAAGGCACTCTATTTTTCTATTTGCCTTTTCATTTATAATCTTCAGGTCACCTGAGGCAGGTTATGGAAGCCTCCTTTAGTTGCTTCTCTGAAAAAGAGGAGGAAAAGACAGAGATGGAGACTTCTGGTGGCTGTACTTGTGGCATGAAAGAAGGGATAGCCCTTCACTTTCATGGGACAAAAATGATGTGGATTTTATATATATATATATATATATATATATATATATATATATATATATATATATATACATATATTTTCAAATTATACATTGCTGCATAGATGTTTTGGGTGTCAGCCCTAAAACTGTAAGAATCTTAAAAATATATAGGTTAGACATTTTTAAGTTTTATCTCTAAGATCTTACCTCTAACCTTTAAGGAAATGGCACCCTTTGGACTGGGAAAGGGTTGATTTTTATGTAGAAACAGAAAATATGGAAAAATCATTAATCTCCTCTGTGGCCTAACCATGAAACTTTACCATATCTCTGCCTAAAACTGTTCCTCAAAAGACTATCATCCTTGGACACTCTTTTGTTATCTTGTCCTGGCAGGACAAGCTTCCCAGCATCCTGATTATTGTCCTTCTGAGTTTGTGATTAACATAGGGAGAGATATATAGGAGTCTTAATTTCTTACTGATATATGATTCTCTAAAGAAATCAATCTTTTACCAGGATATATAGTTTTGAGAAATTATTAAGATTTGACAGGGACAAAAGAAAGATCTAAACAAGCATCTCTAGTAAAATTTCAGAAGGGAAAGTTTATTTTAGTTGAAAAATCAGGGAAGCTTCATGGAGGAGATGACATTTGAGCTAAGCCTTCAAGGAAGAGAATTTTACCAGTCATAGACAAAAAGGGAGTGCATTCTAAGTTTGAAATGCACTTCAATGCAAAAACATAGACAAAGTAGAAGGCAGAATAAATAAAAAATATCTAGTTATCCAATCTGGCTAGAATCTAGAATAAACAAAGTAATATGAAATAAGGTTTATGTGATGAGTTAGAAACAAAATGTGAAGTGCCTCAAATGTCAGACCAAGAGGTTCATATTTTATTCTATAGGTAATGGGAATTGTGGAAGGCTGAGACAATGTAGTACATTATAAAGTGTCAGAGGGCCTGTATCTGTTACTTGTTGCCTTGGGTGAGTCACTTAATCCTATTGGACTTTAAATTTCCTCATATGTAAAATGAGGAAGTTGAAATAATTGATGTATAATATCTCTTCCCTCACAAAATTCTATGACCTCTATCTTGAGAAGACTTTTGACAGGTATTTGAAGGATAAATTGGAGAGGGAAGAGACTGGAGGCACAAAGACCAATTAGTACTTTATTTCATGGTTTTAGGGAAGACATGATAAAAGTCTGAACCAGGTGGTGGCAGGAGAAGTAGAGAAGAGACCCTGAATCTATCTATATGAGAGTCCACAGGACTGGGCAACTTTTTGAGTAAGAACTGATAGAGAGGTAAGAGTTGAAGAGAACTAAGATTCTGAATTTTAGTAATTAAGGGAAAGTGATAGTCCCTTTAACAGACAGAGAAGTTGGGAGGGAAAGGCTTAGAAGGAAGATAACTGATTTAATTTCTAAAAATTGTTTTTCATTCTTATTAAACACAAAGTAAAATGAGCATTTCCCTATTTAAGGATTGTAAGGAAAACTGCAAATCTCTGTTATATACCATTTGCTTTTCCTTTCAAGTATATAATTAATTCAATATGTAACTTTCAAGGCTGTCTTTCTTGTCTGTGTCTTTCCTTCAGTTCTCTTTAGCGTATTCTTTAAAAATACTTCAATTATCCCTCTTTCTTTTTTGTTTTGTGGGGTGGGGAAGTGGCAACCTAATGGCTAATCTTCCTCTTTCTAGAACCTTCTCTCTCCATTAGAAAAAGAAAAAAAGCCTTTGTAACTTATACAATCAAGAAAACTAAATTCTTACTATGGTCGTATAATTGCTTTAATTTTGAACACAATGAAACTGACTATCAATAGAAACCATTTCCTATCCAATAGTTTTGCTCCTTCATTCCACTCAATAGCCTTTAATTCTTCACCTTTATATAACACTTTAGCATTTGCAAAGTATTTTTATATCTATTATCCCTTTTGATCCTTTCTGCAACCTTGTGAAATAAATAAAGCTAAAATTATCATTCCCATTTCTGAACTGAGGTTCAGAAAGATTCTCATCTTTAAATATATTATTCTATTTAATATATCATACTTCCATACACAGTCACAGAATCACAGAATGTCAGATTTGGAAAAGGAACTTCAGGGAGCATCTAGTTCTAGGCTAATCCATACCAGAATGAAAGTTCTTTCCACAACAGTCTTGCCAAATGGTCAGGCAGTCTCTATTGATCATGATAGCTCTGAGCAACAAATGACTTCAGGGAAGCTCTTGCTGTTAAGAAGTTCTCTCCTTATATTAAGCTGAAATCTGTCTGCATCTTTCCTCTATTCTACTAGTTTTGTTTTTTTTTCCCCTCTGAGATCAAGCCCATCTTTCTTTTACTCATTACTACTACTTTTGCCCTCTGGGCCCATACTATTAGATTTGAAACTCATTGAGTTATCTCTTCCAACTTCATTAAGTAATAATTATTATTTATTTTGTTGCGACTGTGTAGTTTTTCTATTCACACTCTCTTATTGGGCTAAAGGAACTTCCTTGGGTCTGATGATTAAGAAAGGATGGTGATTCCCATTGCTGGATATGAGTTTAATTGAGTGGATGTGGGAGATGTTTACAGAGTTTATTTGTGTGTACTCTTGTTCTTTGTCCTGTTGAAATTAGTTAAGGTTCATTGTGCAGAGAGAAGAGAAAATGTCTTAAAATCTTGACTTCTGTTTAGACACTTTATAGCTTTGTATTTGACTATCTAAGCTTGGAATTTCAATACATGCTCTAACCACGAGGGGGAGCTTGTGAGTGAATTGGAGACACTCGGGCCTTAAGCTTGACTGCTTCAGGCTCTGACACATTTGTGTTGCTGTGATACTATTGCTATGGTAACTGCCCATTCCTGGAAGTCCTTGCTTTCCCCCTTGCCCAGGGGGCTAGATTTGTGTAGGTAGCCTGCTACCCCAAACCTCTCAAACCTAAGCAAGGGTGATATTTTTCTTCCTCACAGTGCACAGTGAACTGCTTTATTGATCACTTTTTTTTTTTTGTCAAATGAAATTGATCTAGGGTTTGAATTAAGATTCAGATACTTCTACAACTTAACAGATAATACCAGCATTCTTCCTCTTCCCATGGTTCTGCCCCTAGCTCAATTCTGCTGAGTAAAAATTATCTTGTTTCCAAAAGGGAAAATTCTTCCTCTTTCCTTATCTCAATCTCCTTAATAAACAAGCACTGAAATCATCTTGGAATTTATTGGCCAATAAGCTTTATTACAGGTTAGGGACTTAAGGCAGAAAATAAATATTTAGGAAAAGAATAAAGTTTCCTAGCTTCTGGTTACCATTAAGAAAACCTAAAGGACAATGAAAGTAGTCTTCCTTCTCTTTGGATGGAGAGAGAAAATAGGGCATTGTGACTGGGAATTTTTTTCCTGTGCACCAATGGCCACACATCTTGCTGTTTTCACCCACTTATTATGTTGTCCTCTAGTCACATTAATTTCACTTTGTCTACTGAAACTACTCATTCCTGACTAGGTACTTTCTAACTTTAGTAAACAGGGTGATCAGCTCCAATCCCCCTTCCATGATCTCTCCTGCATTTATCCATAATGATCTCTTCCTTATTTCCACAAACTTATTCAACTTTAGGGTCAAGGGCAAGAACTCTTGGTTAGAGAATGCTGGTTAAACACTTTTGGTCAACAAATTGGTCGTCTCCTTCATTCATTCCTCTGGGTCTCTGCCCATGTGAATGGGGCTGGAAGTTGATTTATAGTAGTAATAGAAATAAAACTTTTTGATTTCTACAGTTTTAGTTTTCTGGGTACTGGGAAAATGTGTTCATTTATCACATCTCTATTATAGAAGGTCTTTGTTTTATGTGTTCATTAAAAATAATCGGGGCATCTTGGTGGCATAGTATCTGGAGCCCTGACCCTGGAGTCAGGAGGACCTAAGTTCAAAATTCAATCTCAGACACTTAATAATTATCTAGCTCTGTGACCTTGGGCAGGTTGCTTAATCCTATTGCCTTGCAAAAACCAAAAAGAAATCATCACATTTGGTCACAGGAACTCATCTTTCTGTATACAACTGTCACTTGGCATTTCTCTCTCCTTTTACCTTTTCTTATCCAAGGTATTTCCTAAGAGCCACTCCTTTCAGTCCCTGTTTGCTATTTTATCCTAGGGTTGTTTAAGATGGCTTTTGTGGTGCAAGACAAACACTGAAGTTTTTCCAACCTCACCTCCTTTGGTCAGTGACTTTTTCAGATCTACTATAGGTGCCATCATTAGCCAATCATTATTCAGTTTTCTTAGTGTCCAGTTAGAAGACCCTGACTCAGGGCTGGCTAGGTGGTGTAGTGGATAAAGCACTGGCCCTGGAGTCAAGAGAACCTGGGTTCAAATCTGGTCTCAGATACTTAATAATTACCTAGCTGTGTGGCGTTGGGCAAGCCACTTAACCCCATTTGCCTTGCAAAAACCTAAAAAAAAACAATACCAGAAGACCCTGACTCATGGCCACTAAGGCTTTCTTGAGATTGGTCAAAGAATTTTTCTTAGATTATCTAACTACAAAGCTATCTATTATTAGAAAATGTGTACATGTTTTCATCTTTCTCTTCTCTTTGTTCTACCCAACTTTTTATTAACAACAGAAATCCTTAGAAGATCTCAGTAGGGTTGCATGTGAGATTTTTAACCAGTTCTTGGGAGTCCAAAAAAGGTGAGAAACTGGGCTTAAAAGCAATAGGTAGTAGCAGTGGAAGGAGACTAAGAAAGATGAATTTCCCAATGGTCTTTGTATACAGAAGGAGCTCAGTGAAGGAAGAACTGAAGAGGAGTTATGATTCTCCTAATTAAAAAATAAAGATGTAGATGGCATAAGGGATATATGCTGGATGTGGGCGTACATTGGGCTTACTAGGATAAGCCTTATGATGTCTTTGTTTTAATTTTTCTCTTACTTCTAAAAAACCCAGCAAAAATATTTTGCTTCTTTGAATATCGGAGTTATTCAGGCTAGTGCTGATTGCTAAGACTGAAATTGAAGTTGAAAGGAATTTTCTCTTCTAAATCCAAATATTGGTCTGGTCTGTGGAATTTGTTGAAGATGATATAAACAAGATAGTTCAAAAGATGAATTTTACTCAAGTCATTATGCTGGCTAGGTGTACTTCAGTTCTGACTCATAAAAGAGTTGAAAACTTGAAACTGGGCTGATCTGACAAAAGAAAAGAGGGTAAATAGTAACTATAATTCAATATAGAAACCTGGGGTATCAGTACCGGCTCAGTAAACATCCAATAAGGGCCTCTCAGTGGTTAAAGTAGCCCACTTGAGAAAGTAACCCAGCATATAACATTAGTTCATAGCTCAGAAGAGAAGAATAGCCCAGCATATGACATCAGTAGCCTAGAAGATGACATCAGAAGCAAAAGGCAGTAGCTTTAGGCCCAATTAGTTATTCCAGATGTGAAGCAGCCTCAGGAGTATGAATAGAATCCACTCCTATTGCCTATTTCCTTTCCCACCATTAAATAGGAATTTGTGAAAGAGTGTACCTTTGCGTAGTGGGGTTGGAGGGAGATCTTTGTTATTTATCTTACTTTTCTGTATAATTAAATGCCTTTGGTTTAGTCTGATAAAAATGAAATATTATATGGGGGCTTATAAGCTATGCATTTACTTTAAATAGATGTTGACCAAAACATGTTTTCAATCTGGGTGTAACTTTTCATGTTGAGAGTAGGTCTAGGGGGGCGGGGCAGAGCCAAGATGGGGACAGGAAAAGAGCCTCTCCTAGATATTCTTTCCACAGTATTTCAAAAATCATAAAATTATGACTGTAACTAAATTTTCAAGAGACGGAACCCACAGAGGGATCCAGCAAGGTAATTCTCCAGACCCAGGTAACCTGGAAAATAGTGGAAAGACTCCACTCCACTGGGTTAGAGGAGCAGCCCACCAGAGTGAAGGAACTTTAGTGTCCTGGAGGCAGCCCCAGGGAGCCTGGGAGCTTGGAAGCCTAGGAGCCACAGCTTACAGCAGTAGGGGCAGTTTCCTGATCAAACCTATACCCCGGGCATCACCGGGTACAACTTGGAATATCAGCTGGGGTGGGGGGACCACACTTCTGCCAGAGCAAGCCAGTGAAGTCCAGCTCTCAGGGCACTCAGTGAATAGCATCCCCATGGCAGCCCAAATCCAGAAAATGGAAGCAGGTGGGAGCCGGTAAGCAAGAGCCCCCAGGCAACTGAGCCTTGAGTGCTCAGCTTACCAAAGGGAGGGGAGTGGAGAGAGACTTCTGAGGTCTGTCCTCTGTACCTGGAATGGGACTCTGGAGCTCTGACCATATTCAGATCCTGATCACAGTCTAGGCCCCCCCATAGAGCAGCAGGTACCCTCCCCACTTCATCCCTTTGGCAGAGGGGTGTACTTGTGGTCATTCACAGACCAGGAGGGTAGATAGAGTTTATACACTGAGATCCTTGTGGGGGGAGTGTCCCAATAATACTCAAAAGCTCAGGAAGTGCCTCAAAACCAGGTATAGGCTGGGGAAATGAGTAAACAGAGAAAAAAGAGGAATACCATTGAGAAATACATTGTCTATGATCCTAAGAAGGATCAAAATACTCAATCTGAAGATGAGGAAGTACGAGCTTCTGAATCTAAAGACTCCAAGAAAAACAGAAATTGAGTTCAGCCTATGACAGAGATCAAAAAAGATTTTGGAAATCAAGTAAGGGAGATAGAAGAAAAATTGGGAAAAGAAATGAGAGAGATGCAGGAAAAACATGAAAAAGAAGCCAGCAGCTTAGTCAAGGAGATTCAAAAATATCCTGAAGAAAATAACATGTTAAAAGCCAACATAAGTCAAATGGATAAAACAGTTCAAAAAGTTATTGAGGAGAAGAATGCTTTAAAAAGCAGAATTGGCCAGATGGAAAAAGAGATGAGAAAGCTCTCTGAGGAAAACAAATCCTTCAGATGTCGAATGGAGTTAAAGGAAGCTATTGACTTTATAAGAAGTCAAGACACAATACTTCAACACCAAAAAATGAAAAATTAGAAGAAAATTTGAAACATCTCATTGAAAAAACAACTGATCTGGAAAACAGATTTAGGAAAGATAATTTGAAAAATTATTGGGATACCTGAAAGTCATGATCAGGAAAAGAGCCTTGACCTCATTTTTAAAGAATTCCTACAGGAAAATTGCCCAGATATCCTAGAAGCAGAGGGCAAAATAGAAATTGAGAGAATTCACTGATCTCCTCTGAAAAGAGATTCAAAAAATCCTCACCCCACCCCAGGAATATTATAGCCAAGTTCCAGAACTCCCAAGTCAAAGAGAAAATATTACAAGCAGCCAGAAGGAAAAATAAAGAAAAAAGAGTAGGTCTGGGCCACATGCCTTTTGGTTCTGACAGCAAACTATCTTGATGAGTATGTTCCTGGAATACTGGTATAGACTCTCAAAAATGAGAAAACTAAAGAGAGACTACATTGCTATGAAGTAAAATTATTTGTTTTTCTGATATATTTCTTTTGGGAGAAAGGTTCTTGAGAGGAAATGGAACACTAACTCCCTGGGGAATGTGTTAATCCTCTTCATATAGATCTGTTTTAATATGATGTTCTTTTATTTCTTCTCTTATACTCTGACATTAGTCAACCAACATCTTTAGTAACCTCTTGGGTAATGCCTTATCTATTCCCTCTGGCCCCCTCCTGCCACAGAAACCCCTCAACCTTCCTACCCACTCTGTACATGTAGTATCATAAACTGAAACAATTATAAACATGTACCAGCATCCTAGTAGGAGGAGCATTGGTAATATTTCATTTGCCACTATCTACTTTCCTTCAAAGGGTTAAGCTAGGAATGGATGTTCAACATTTTTACTTATAATTTGGAAAAAGAAATTTTAAAATATACATTTTTAAATATAAGGTTTACAGTGTGTTACAACAATATCAAATAAAGCATTAGGGATGCTATCCCAGAATTCCTTCAAATGGTCTCAAAACATTGATCCACACTTGATGATTTTCATCCTTGGCACCCTTTGAATACCAGACCTGGCATCAAATGTAGTAGCTGTCTTGATTCAAGATCTCTGAGACAGGTGCGCTTCCTCTTGGCCAGCTTTCCCCTTTCTTCTCCAGCAGCTCTTGGCTCTGTCCAGAAAAAAATCAGGTGAACTCGACTCATATTCATGCTTTTAAAAAGTCACTCCTCCCACATGGCAAATTTATCTTTACTCTTGCTTCTTCCTTTTGGATAATTGTTACATGTTTATAATTTTTACAGGTTTATAATAGCACACATACATTTTAACTACTATCATATAGTTTCTCTGGAAAGTATTTTTCTCCACAGATCCCAGGATGATTTCTGAATGTAGAAAGAACACATTTTCAAAGGATTTTTAAAACAGCTGTTGCTGTTTGTTTCTGTCTTTTTTCCTCCACTCATGTGTGCAAATCATATTAGAGCACATACCAATTAATATGCTTAGTTATTCATGCACAGTTACCCATTTGCTTGGACAAAAGTTACTTTTATGGGACAAGGCTAGAACTCTAAAGGCAGCAACTGGACTTCACTGATGGTGATCACTTAAGATTGAATATTATTCTGAATTACCTCGACCTTTTAGTTATCTCTCATTTCCTTTCCAGAATCAGTTAGAAGAGACATTAAAAGAAATCTAACCAAACCTATACCCAAGCAAAGATTCCCTCTAAAAATACTTATCCTCTGGGGCGGCTAGGTGGCATAATGGATAAAGCACCGGCCTTGGAGTCAGGAGTACCTGGGTTCAAATCCGGTCTCAGACACTTAATAATTACCTAGCTGTGTGGCCTTGGGCAAGCCACTTAACCCCATTTGCCTTGCAAAAAAAATACTTATCCTCTCTTGAAGAACTTTCATGAGAGACATCACACTATCTCTTGAGATGGTTCATTCTTCTGGTTAGCTCTAAATGTTAGGAATGATCTAAATATTCTTCCTAGGAGGCTAAATCATTTTGTATCTTTGTTCCTAATTTGACAGTCTGGGGCCAAACAAAACAAGGCTAATCTCTCTTCCACATTATGGCTCTCCAAATACTTGGACAGCTATCATGTTACCCCTAACTTCTCCATAGGTTGTTCAGCTAATTCTAATATGGCATATTTTTGAAGCTCCTTACCATCTCAGTTATTCTGCTTTGGCTTCTCTCCAGTTTTTAAGGTTATTTAAAATGAGACACACAGATGTGGTCCAACAAAGGTTGGTAGGATACAGGGGAAATAATACTTTCTGTATTCTGGACACTCTTCTGTCTTAACATAATTGAGTATCATGGTATCTTGAAGGTTGCAATTCCACAGTGTTGAAAAATTGAATTTGAAACAATGAACATTCTCATATAAATTTCTTGTCTCACCATTCCTTCCTCTGCATCTGCCTGTGAAGTTGAGCTTTTGAACCTATGTGTAAGATTTTACATTTATTCCTATTATATGTCATCCGATTCAATATATCATGGTCCATATCTTTTGGATACTGCTTTCTAATATTTTGCCTGCTAGGTTATAGACTTTGGTGAGTATCCTTAGAAAAAGAGCATCCTATTCTTAGTGTATCATCAGACATACAATGAAAAAAAGATTAAAGAATTTAAAAGTGCTGGAGGCCTTGCTATATTGAAATTGTATCTGTTGGTAGACATTTAACCTACCCCATAGTGACATCCTAGTGTCAAGCAGCTGTGTGTGTGAAAAAAAAACACCATCTGAATGCTCTAGAGGGCTTTTTATAACATGAGTTAGAACCACCTAGAAAGTCTGATTGGCCCACTTCCACAAAGAGTATTCCAATAGGTTTTAAAGCCTTCTGTCTCATTTCTCTCTGCATTTGTTTTTAGCTTAATAAATAATAAATAGAAGCATTATACTATCACTGGTTTGTCTGCTTGTTTACCAAGATATTCATGTTTGAACAAATTGCTATTTTTTAAAAAAAATATTGAACATGTGCTTTCAGATGTGGTATGATACAAACATAAAATTGTTCTTATTTTTATATTTGGTTTTCTGTTGTTGACTGCTATTTTCTATACTTATAGTTTTCAAATGTTCATGTTTGAACATTTATTATACCACTCCCCAGCATCTAGCCTGTTGGTTATGTCTGCCTGCTAAGGCTTTGCTTTCTTTATGAATAGATGTCATTTTAAATTTCTAAATTGTTGTCTTTCTTTAGAGGTTTAAAACCCCCCACAAACTTCTTACTTCCCTAGGGTTTTGTCTTTTTTAGTTAATATTGTTATGTCTTATCAGTCACTAAAATATTTGGAGAAATTGCTTCTAATAGTTTTTCTTATTCTTCTCAATATTTGCAAGATCTGCTTTCCAGTGATATTTCTCAAATTGTTATTGTTTGATATAACATGAGCATTTTATTTCTAAGAAAGTTTACTTTATTAAACTGCTTGCTTTTTCCTTTTAATTTTTAGGATCTCAAAACATGTTGCTATATTTCATTCCTTTCTTGATGTGACATCAGAGATTCAATTTAATTCAATAAATGTTTATTAAATAATTTTATTAGGTGCTTCCACAAAAAAGAAAGAAAAAAATGTCTCAGTCCTAGCCCTCAAAGAAATTGTGTCTAATAGGTATATGGTATATATAAAAACAAGTATGATATAAAGTAGAAAGTGGAATGGGTAAAGTAAATTTACATAAAATGATACGAGAAAATTTCAAGAAGATCCCTTTCATAGAATCATAAAATTTTGGATTTGGAAAGGAACTCAGAAGTCATCTTACCCAGTCCAAATCTAGATAGAATTTCCTCTGTAGCATCCTTGCTGGAAGCCCTTCAGACTCTATTTAAAGACCTTGAGTAAAACTGGACCCACCACCTCCTGATGCATCCCATTCCACTTTTAGATTACTATTTGTTCTGAAATTTAAAAAGAATTCAGTCTACTTCTTTGCAACTTTCGCCTACTTCCCTTAATTCCATCCTTTGAAGCAAAGCAGATCAAATCTAATCTCTTCTGTATGACAATTTTTCATGTACTTGAAGTCAGTTATCATGTCCTTTTAAAATCTTTTCTTCTATGCTAATTCAGTCACTACTCATGTGGTATGGTCTTCAATCCTATTCCTAATCTTGTCTTCTACTAGGTGTTCCAGTTTGTCAGTTTCTTTCCTAAAAACTGACACCCAGAGTGAAATATGATAATCTAAGTATGATCTGACCAATGCAGAATATGACTGGACTTTTGCATCTCTCTTTCAGAACAGTTTGCTACTATTAATTCAATTTCAGATTTCATTAGTGTGTTTAGCTGCCATTGCTATATCTTGGATTCTCATACCACTTATAAATTTTATGGGAGATGGAAGCTCAGATAGGTGTCCAATAAAGGATTTAGTATCTCAAACTTGCCTAATATCAGAAGACAATTCCTTTAGTCAATTGGGAGATACTAATAGCTATAGCATAAAAGACTCTAGGGATGCTGGAGAGGGAGACAGATTCCTTGTGTTATTTCCCTGGTCATCTTCTCAGGATTAGGTTTCCCAGGAGCATGGAGACAAGGGGAGAATAATCATAATATGTCTGCATCATTCCCTTGGGAATCTCAGCTATGTAGTTATGTCCTTTTTGAACCCCAGAATCTCACCTGAATTGGAGACATCTTTCAAAGTCAATTCAGACAACCATAGAGCTCTCAGAAAGCTGCTTTTTACCTCATTAAATTTCCCCACCCCAATCACCAATGTGAGCACAGTGCAGTTTAGTGCACCTTGGAATTGTCCCTTATAAATGATACTAATTGGGCTAATTTATGAGCCAGTTCAGTCTTTCTGTTTCCCTTTTCCTAGCTGCTAACAGCAGTGCCACACTACCGACTCATTGAGTTTGCAGTCAACTAAAACCTTTAAATATTTTCCCACATGATTTGGGGTCTACTCTACTAGTGCTGGTAATTCTTAGACTCCAAGGGTAAGAGTCTGTACCTAACCTTTATCTTATTTTGCCTTATTAGATTTGGCATGTCTTTCTAGCTTACTATCTTTGGGTTTTTTAGCCCTGTCATCCAACAGATTAACTAATTCTTTAAAATTTGAATCACTTGTAAATTTGGGTAGGAAAACCATTCTGAAGGGATAGCATCTCAGTTGGATTTTTGAAAGATCAGAAGTAAATTATTAACATCTTTTAAAAGAAGAAAAGGAAGTTTTAGAAGATAGTAATGCTGCTATATCAATGTTGAAATCCTTTAGGTGTTTATAATCCATAATTTGGATACTTATTTGTCTGTAAACAAAGAAATCTACCTTAAGGAGGATTAGACTTAGTGGGACATGGCAATACTGAACAGATTGGGGTTAATGGTAACAGGAATTAAAATTTCTAGGTCATATTTGGAAAATTTAAATGCCTACCTAGCAGCTAAACTGCAGAAGTCAGATGTGTCTCAAGATATATACTTATTTCTGACTGGGCTATATGAATTTCCTATTGCCTAAAACCTCCTGAAATATTTTGGGGTGCTTCTTTCCCATTGTCATTATGGAAAGAATGAGAACAATGGGATTGGACTAATTCTCTCTAGAGATCCTATGATTACACAAATATTTGATCCACAAGCATTCATCTAAGTTGTGCTTACTAAGCTAAGTACTAGGAGATATAAAGAAAAAGCAAAAATAGTTCCTGTCCTCAAGGGGTTTATATTCTAATACCACACATATAAAAGTCATGACATATAAGATGAATACAGACTAGATGGAAGATATTCCTAGATTAATGTGAGAAGAGTAACATTGGTTATATTGTAAGTATTTTGAGGTAGTTTGTGGTAGTTTCATTAAAGGAAACTGACATTTCAAAATCAGAAAAAAATTCCAGACTTAGTGTCAAACACAGAATTGCTAAGTAAACCTAATTAACAGTCTTCAGCACATATAAAAATTGTAGTTTCACCTCCTCCCCTAATAGATTCAGAATTACTAACTTCCTATTCTGTTGAAACATTTACGAGTGTACAGGGCTAATGACTTCAATACCTTTGCAGGTTTTAGAGTGTGGTGCCTATTTAGAACAGGTAAATCATATCTATTCAATTTTTTTAAAATTTTCTCAAGGTTTTCTTTTTTTTTTTTACTATTCATATAGGCTCATCTCTGACTTAGTGACATTCTTTTTTTTAGTGACATTCTTTTTGATAATTCTAATGCATCTTTATTCAGAATCTTTTTTGAATAAAGTGGTTGTTTCCCTAAACAATTCATAGTTGTATAAAAGCATCACTTCCATTTTTTACTGCATTTTTGAACCTGAAAAATGGCCCTGCTTTTTCCATAATCCCTCCCTCCCTACACTCTACCAGGAAAAACAGATTATTTACTTTGGGACTCTACCTTTTTTTCTTAATATTGAGATATGTTGGCTTAATGAAAGAACTTTCTTATGTTATCTTTGGCCAGAGTATTTGACTTTATTATGTTCCTGGCATATTCAGAAACATATTCTGTTAAGCATGTAACCATAACTTGAAGAGGCTGGTTGGTACCAGCACCTCTTAAGAGAGATGATGTTTAAGGGACCATCTCCCATGTCTTTGAGTGGAGGTACAAGTTGTAGAGTTTCTTCTGCCTCGGGGCTTGGTGGGAAAAACTCTGCCTTTTCTCCAACATTTTGTAAGTAGGATATAAAACAAGAATAACAAAAAAGAAAACCTTAATAAGCCATTACATATTGAAATAAGGCTTCTTTCTTCACCTTATCCTCCACAGGCAGACATCATGTGCTGGAGGTGATGGTTAAAATCACCATTTCAATTTATACTGAAAATCTTGGTAGTGTCAGAAATCAATGAATGACAACTTTTCAACCTTGTTAAAAGGAAAAAAGTTATATATTTTTCACAAGTATATTGGAAAATATCCTCTTTTGGTATTTCTTTATGTCCATAGTCAGACTTCTACATACTTTAGGTTAAATGCAATGCTTTCCTTACATATATAAGAAAGAAAAATATGCATAATTCTTAATATTTCTCTATAGTTTCTTTCTCCATTTTTGGATCTCCCTGTGTTGATGAATTTGCTGGTATTCTTTTTTTCATAATGTTATTTCAGAATTTTCTGGGACGCACTGTTTCTGGGCATGCATTCAGAACTAGATTCATGATCAGAATTAATAATAATCATTTTTGGCATTTTAGGGAGGAGGCTCTACTTAATATGATTTTTCTTGTTATGAAGAACTATGATGGCTTGTAATTTCATTTGCTAGACAACATTTGTTCACTTACAACTTTGATCAAAAAACTTTAAATTTCTCATAAGATGTAATCAGACTTTACATATACATTTTATGCATTTTTATCTTTGATCTACAAAGTACTTTCTCTCTGGAGAACATAGAGCTTAAAGAAATTGGTGTCACAGTGAAAAGTAAGTGTTAGTAAGTAAGGGAGAAGACAGTGAAAAAGAGTCCATCTTGCTGAAGCTTGGTAAAACACAGAAACATAGCTGCAGATAGAGAAGAGTCTGACCCTATATATTCATCTTTCCTTTAGTGACAAGAAGGAAGACATGGTGGAGGATAGCAAGAAGACTGCATATTGAAAAGGTATCAGAAAAAGTTTGTATTTATAGACTATGTATAAAGAAACAACCCTCAGGCAGGAGAAGTGACAATACATGGAGCTGAACCCCAAATCACTCTCCTTGAGGTGTAGTCCCACACTCCAAAGTAAAATTTCATCAGTATTTATTAGAATAGTATTCTTCTAGTTGTTACCCAAATGCCTAGGAAGGCCTTTAAAATAAATGTTAAAATTTACTGTTATATCATTTAGGTAAAGGGAATGCAGTCTTGAAAATATGACTCTTCATTTGGACTAAAAGAGTGAAATTATTCTTAGTCTTAACTTGAAAAACCGCAATTCTTCAAAAGTCTAAATGCATACAATCTTTATTTTTCTAAACTAGAATTGTTTTGCATTTTTTAAGCAAAATTACTTTTAAAATAGGTATATAAGTCAATTTGGAATGGTTCAAAATATGCATCCTCCTTTTTCTGGTGGTTCCTGTTTGGACTAGTTTATAAATGTCATTGTTTTCTTTAATGTTCTGTAATGTGTTCCGTTGGTTCATACACACACACACACACACACACACACACATACACAAAAACAGTTTACTTACATAATTTACTTTTCTGACAGCTTTTTCTTGTGCTTATAATGGCAAATTCTTCCTGGGACTCATTCGTATTCCTTTTGGGTTTATTCATTATAAAAAAAAAGCCTATTGGACTAGTATGTTTTTCTTCAATCTCTAATTTAAAAAGATGCCTTCTGGGGAAGCAACTGAAGTTCCAGCTTTTAGTAGTTTCAGCCACAATATTAGTGCCTACTACTGACTATATTCAGGAAAGAAAAATTTTGAGGAACTGGCTACTTAGGTACTACTCTTTAATTCCTTAGAAGATTTGAGAACTGAGTTCTTACATTGACTGCAAATATCAGGTACTTTAAAAATATTTTAACAAAAGTCATATTTAATTGAAATATGAGCAAATATATTTTTGATGAAGTATGTGCTAGTTGAATTAGATTATTTTAGGTATAGAGAAGTTTAAAATGTCTAGGTATTATAAATAGCTATCCACTCTCCACCTTGGGAGGCATGGGACAGAAGAGAAGACATATTAGAATAAGAAAAGGGGTAGCTACCAAACAGTAGTATCCCAGAGGTAGTAGAATCTTCCAAAAGGAGTGTCTTTGGTGGACAACTAGCTTTCTTTTTAAATGTTAAAGTGAATGCTAAATCATTGGTAATACTTGACACAATCATTAGGTAAGACACTCAAAATAAGAAAAACTAAAGGAAACCTGACATATATCTGGGAAAAGCCAGCTCTGTAAGTCAGAAGAGCAAACTAATTATGAGTCCTTAAAATATGTTTGTGTGTATTTAAGTTGGTTTAATGGCTAAGATCTTGTTTGCTTCTCAACATAGGCCTACATGGCCTCTTGGGGTTCTTCTTACTACTTGAATTAATTTTCTTATTTCTGTTTTGGCATTCTTCAGGCTTTTTATTCTTTATAAACAAGATTACCAAATACAGAATTGTTTGTGACTAGGTCATGGAGAGCCTTAAAGTCAGATTCCCAGTGACAATCCTTTTTTTCAGAATCTTCCCTGCCTTCCTCTGGCTTTCCCCATCTCAGAGGACCAATGACATCAGGAAGGTGATGTCTTGACTTGTGAGTGAATTGGATATGAGAGGGAAAGAGCTGAGCAAAATCATCAGCCTCACTCTTTTCTTTGAGTCATTGAAGTTCAGTGGCAAGACAAGGTTAAGATGACTGGATGACTGACAGTGGCTCAGGATGCAGTGACCCTGGGAAGAACTGGAGCAGCTGCACATCCAGGCTGGGCCAAACCCAGACCCAGGCCTGGACCTGCACTATCTGGAACTGGTCTTAGACACGATGAGGCTTACTCTTCATCTGCCATCTACTTTTATCCTATGACTTTTTCTGTTTCTTTCCATCTCTCTATACTAATTAATCAGCAGCTATTTAGGGAAAAACTATCCCCAGACTTCCCCTCAAGTTTTTTTCACCTCCATCTTACTCAGACCTACTCCACTCATGCTCCACTTCAGTCCTGTTCACTCCTTTAAATTGTGCCCTCTGAACACCACCTCTCTCCATTTACTCCTGTATTCTTTTCTTTTCTTGCATGTTCCTTTCATTTACTAGCCTTTACTAAGACTTGGCTCTCACATGATGCCTAGCCCAGGCTATCTTCTCAAGTCCTGGCTGTACCTTTTCTTACATTCCTTCAGAAATTAGAGAGAGAAAGGCAAAATTCTCCTTATTTCTTGCTTCTCAATTGCATTTCCATACTCTCCCTTTACCCTCATTAGTCAGCAACATTTCCTCCTTTGAATTTCATTCTATCAAAATTTTCAACCTAATTCAAATGTTGGTGGCTATAGTATAATGATTTCTCTCATCCCACTTCGACCCAGATCTCTAATAATTCACACAGATGCTTTCTCAAAATTACTAACCTCTCAATTCATCTATTAAATTCATTCTTAAATTCCCATGACTGACTCATTCACCCTACTCCAATCACAAATAAATATGGTCTGACATATTAAATTCAACTTCTCTAACTAGACTTTTTGACAGTCCTCACCTGGCCATAATCTCTTCGTCTTCCTCTCTCTTTCTCACCTTCACAAACACAGTTTTATAGCCATTTGGGCATAGTTCCAAATTGCTCTTCAGAATGTTTGGATCAGTTCACCACTTTATCAACAATATACCAATTAGTGCAATTTTTCCACAGTTCCTCTGTGGAAAATATACCAGGAAAGATACCAGGATGCAAACAAAGGAGCACCTTGATGACACCTCATCTAGTTGACTAGGCTCTCCTGATCCATCCTACATATATAATGATGCATGCAAACAACCAATCAACTAGCAAGCATTTTTAAAAGCACATATACTATCTGCTAGGCACTTGAGGAAGAAGTATAATGAAACAGTATATCATTTGGCATTTATCATTTCCCTTTTCTGCCATATTGGCCAATCTGATTAGGTATAAGATGGTACCTCTGAGTTTTAATTTTCATTTCTCTAATCAATAATGATTTAGGACATTTTTTCTTTTGACTACAGATAGCTTTAATTTCATCTGAAAACTGCCTGTTCATATCCTTTGTCCATTTGTTAACTGGGGAATGACCTGTAGATTTGACTTAGAGATTTGATTCAGTTCTCTATATATTTTAGAAATGAGTCCTTTATAAGAAACACTAGCTGTAAAAATTGTTTCCCAACTTTCTGCCTTCCTTCTAATCTTGGTTGCAATGTTTTTATTTTTTTTAATTTTTATGCAATTTTTAATTTAATGTAATCAAAATTTTCATTTTATATTTTATAATGTTCTTTGTCTCTTGTTTGATAATAAACTCCTTCCCAATTCATAGATCCATTCTCTTAATTTAAAAACCCCTCAACACTCATTTTTCTCCTTTCCCCTAGTTTCTGATAGAGATGACCCTTCTATGTGCCAAAGTTAATCCCCTACATTTGTACTTGGTATCATTCCCTCCTATCGTCTTCAGTAGATTCTCAAACCGTCTTCTTTCTTTCTAGAATTTTCACTGTCTATTATCTGCTGCTATTGCTTTCAAACACAACTCACATCTTCCTTGTACTTAAATAAATCTTCACTTGACCACAATTGAGAAAGTTGTCTACACTTGCTTTCTTCACTTCCTCTCTTCTCTCTTGTTTTTAACCCTTTCCAATCCCACTTCTGGTATTAACACTTAACTAAAACTACTCAGTTCAAAGTTAGCAACAGTCTCTTAATTGCCAAATTGTGTTTTTTTTTAATCCTCAATCCTTATTCTTTTCAATCTATCTGCTGTATTTAGTACTATTGAATAGCCTCCCCTTTTTCCTTCTCTGGTTCATTGTACCACTACACCCTCCTAATAGTTCCTTCTGCATGTCTAACTGCACCTTTATAGCCAACTTGGCTGGATTACATCTATATCTTGTACTCTAACCAGAGGTATTCCTTAAGTTTTTGTTCTAGGTTCTTTTCTCTTCCTTGATAACCTTAAGAAATCTCATGAGTTTAATTGAAAATAACTCATAGATATAAGCAAACAAACATTCATACAATATAGCTATACACATATATACAATATGAGTGTATGTATACTCAAAAATATAACATATAACATATAACTCTATATGTTATATGTACTGTAGTTTTCCCTAAACTTTATTCTACTTCTTAGACATTTCAGAACTAGTTATCTCAGAAACATTTCAAACTCAGCATATCTAAAACTAAACTCCCCAAATCCCCTTTTCTTTCCATTTTCCTGGATTCATTACCTTAGCATTATCCTATAGTCTTAATTCTTCCTTACCCCACATATTCTACAAGTTATCAAACCTTGCCATTTCTACCTTTGTCACATTTCTCCTATCTACCTTTTTCTCTGGGGTTCACATAGCTACCACCTTAATTCAGTTCTTCATCACCTATAGCTTATTACCTCAGCCTCTTCATTGGTCTCCCTGCCTCATGTTTCTCACTATCCCAGTCCAACCTAGACCCTACTGCTAAAGTAGTTTTCTTTAAACACAGATCTGATTATGTAAATCCCTATTCAATCAACTCCAGTTACTTCCTTTTTTTCCAATTAGAATCAAGTACAAACCCTTCCATTTAGCCTTTAAAGCCCTACACAAACTGGCCCCAACTTATCTTATCATCCTCATTGGACATTATTCATACACCTTGATACAGCACTATTCCTCACATCACATCTCTCATCTGTATGCCTTTGCCTTGGCTAGCCCACAAACCTGGATTGCCCTTCTTCCTAATCTTTACAAAATCCTTTTCTTTAGGTTGCAGCCTCAGCTTGAAACCTTTCCTGATTCTTGAGTTCGTCCTCCTACACTAAGTTAAATTTAACTACTTTGTATATACCTGAATTTATTAATTTTATATTTATGATGTCTTTGTTTACAAATGTATTTGTTATCTCCCCAATAGAATGTAAACTCATTGTGGGTAGAGACTTTAATTCTTTTTTTTTTTTTTGGCAAGGCAATGGGGTTAAGTGGCTTACCCAAGGCCACACAGCTAGGTAATTATTAAGTGTCTGAGGTCAAATTTGAACTCAGGTACTCCTGACTCCAGGGCCAGTGCTCTATCCACTGTGCTACCTAGCCACCCCTAATTCTTTTTTTATTTAAAAATATTTTGTTTCATTCTTTATACTTCTGCCCCCAGTGCCTAGCAGATAGTATATGTGCTTATAAAAATGTTTGCTTGTTGAATTGTTGCTTGCATGCATATTTATATATGCAGGATGGATCAGGAGAGCCTAGGCAACTAGATGAGGTATCAGCAAGGTGTTCCTTTGTTTGCATCCTGGTATCTTTCTATTTAGGATATGAACATAGCCATTGGTATCTGCTGAGAAAACATGTCCTAGGTTTGTGTCCTTGCCTATTCATTTATTCATTTGTGATTAAGATTTGCTTCTAGGGAGGTGATGACCTGATTGACTGGATTTTTTATATTGGAGTCACCCCATAAGAAGGGAGTGTTTGGTCACAGATTCTTTTGGGGAGGTGAGGGACAATTGCTGACAGAAGAGAACTGTGGTAGATATAGGTAGTGGACCTGTTTTGGTTAGAGAAGAGCTAGTCATCTACCCAGCCTCCACTCTGGGAGCAGCTAATGGCAAGCTTTTGAGAGGTTGAAAAAGAGAAAGGCCCTGTTGTTGATCCACCAAAAGGGGGTAGAGGCAGAGCTTCTAAACCCTGGGGCTTCAGGAGAGGGGAGAGTCATATGACTCAAGTCTTTTGGGTAGAGGAGGAAAGGTTTTCCAGACAATGCTAAGGTCCAGGAAATTCCAGGACTCAGAGAGACTAAGGGAAGTTGATGGTGAAACTGCCCATGTGCCCCTGGAGAGCATTAATATGATAACCCACAGTTAGTATGAGCCCAAGCTTGGGTGTAGCCTTCTGCTGTCACTGTAGATGAGTTGGACAGCCCAAGCCCAGAGGGGACTATCTTCCTGGAAACCCCAAGTTTATTTCCTTTCCAAGGTGGTCAAATCCTTAGGAAGACTGTAAGGAAGAATCTGGATTCATGCTCTTAGAGGGATGTATTTCTGTCATCCCTCCCACATCTCTAGCCTAGAGGGTCAAATCTCAGTTCCCCCTTCAAAAGAGATAGTAGCCCTTAGCTCACATTGATTAGCTTAGCCCCTTGTCTCCAAATGTTGATCACACAAGTTCTATTACAAATTGCTAGTAAGCCTCTTTATCAAAGAGAGCAGCAAATAGAAATGAGAGCTTAGGATATACCAAAGGATAGGTAAAAGCAAATGAGCAGTGTAGTGGAGAGAGAGATACAATCTCAACTTAAACAAGAAGAGTGAATGAACTGGAGAATGTGCCTTCTAGGATTGTACATTCTGGAAACAAAGGGATATGATATGGGGATTGGCTCTTCTGCATGACTGAAGTTCTGGGGTTCTGGCCTGCCATTCTGAAGTCTACTTTCTTCTTTCCTGATGTTTGCATCTTAAGGTCCTCTCATAATACACTCAAGCAACTGAAACAAGTTCCTCCTCTGCTCAATTGCAGCTCTGAGCTCTTCTCAGGAGTCATTCTCCTTCCCTCAGGTTAAAGAGCAGCAGATCATAGAGATGGCTGCCCCTTGGGGAAACCACTCCATCCTTGGACAGAAGCAGTGCTGCAAAATTTCAGGTGAAAAAGAGGGAAAGAAGGTGTTCCAAGCATAGGAAATAGCCTGAGGCAGGGAGTTGTGAGAGCTCATTGTATGTTTGCATACTGAGTGTGTCTAGGGAGGATTAGGCAATAAAACTGGAAAAATGGAATGCTACCAGGTTATGGAGATCCTTGAATATTAGGCAGGAGAGCTTTAATATTACTTGGGAGGAAATAAGAGATTTATGGGGGGTGGTTTTTGCAAGGCAATGGGGTTAAGTGATCCACAGGTAGGTAACTCTTAAGTGTCTGAGGTTGTATTTGAACTCAGGTCATCCTGACTCTAGGTGCTCAACCCACTGCACAACCTAGCTGCCCCAGGATGCATATTTAGATATAACTAGAACTTTGCATTATTATTATAGTGTATTCACTCATCAGAATGAAGGAGGAAGTGAAGGAGAGAAACTATAGACAGGAAGAAGTTTGTGCTTTGTCTGGATAGATGAAAATGAGAACTGGAACTAGGGCTGGGCCAGTTGGTTTAAAGAGGAGAGGAGGGATTCAAAAACATACAGTAGAAGTTAATTTGACAGGATATGTTAAGTGATTAGATAGAAGAGGTAAGGTAACTCTAAATTAGAAAGGCTTATGAACCTTAACCATAACCTAATTCAGATGCTTTCTCATGGCTGTACTACATATTAGATATATTATGAAATCAAAAATGATAGCTTCACAAAATGAGGCATTCTTTGGCACTTGTATAATGTTACCTCTTGTAAAATTCTTGGGTAGATTCCAATGATTTTTAATTTTGTTCTTAATAATGGAAGTGGAAAAGATAAGATAGTATCATATAAAGAAAGCTTGAAAAAACAAAGGAAGTAGGTACATATTACTTGGATAATTATTGAAGAAATTATCAAATATGAACATGCTGGAATATTACTACATATAACATGACACATATGAAGAATTCAAGGAAAGTTGGGAAGATTTATATGAACTGTTGCAGAGAAAAGTATGCAGAACTAGGAGAACAATTTACATGATAACCATAATATTGTAAAGAACACAGAATAGAATGTGGATCAATGTATGCATAATTTCAATAGATTGGTGATAAGCAAGCTTCTGGTCTCTAGGAAAAGAGTAGTTAATTTATCAATGCATTTTTCAGATGTGACCAATGTGTTGATTTGTTTGCTTCAGTCTATATGAAATAATGAATCTTTATTTCTTACCATTTACTTAAAATATATATGTATATATAATATTTTTATATAATATAAAAGAGTAACTAGAGGGTGCAGTGGATAGAATGCCAGGCCTGACATCAGGAAGACATGAGTTTAAATCCAGTTTCAGGCACTTACTAGCTATGTGACCTTCAGTACCTCATCTATAAAATGAACGAGAAAAGGAAATGGCAAAACATTCCAGTATCTCTGCTAAGGAAAAAATTCTCAAAAAGGGGTCATGAAGAGTCAGGCATGACCAAAGTAACTAATAACAACAAAATATGATATATATTTATAATTAATTCTATATAATTAATTTTTAAAACTACCCTGATTGTCTAAACTTCCTTCTGTTCTCTATATTTGAAAAAATTTTCAGTGACTTTTTTTTTATATCACTACTGCATTCCTTGAACATTTCCTTCCTTCCCTCAAATAACCTGGAGAAAATGGGAAGAAAAAAACTATTGTAACAGATAAATATGGTCAAGAAAAATGAATCTACATTATGGTCACATACAAAAATATGTGTCTCTGTGCCTTGGGTCCATCATTTCTCTGTCAGGAAGTAGGTGACATGCTTCATAGGTTCTCTAAGGACATGGTTGTTCATTGCTTTAACCAGTCCTTAAATTTTTCAAAATTTTTCTTTGCAGTGATTCGGCTCTTGTATAAAACATAAAACATTCTCCTGTTTCTTCTCTTTGTAGTAATTTCTTGACTTTTCTTGTGACATAATTATATCCTATCATATTAGCATATTATAATTTTTACAGCTATTCTCTAGTTGTCTAAGTGGCAATCGAAGGTTACCCCTTAGAATGATTCTAGTTGATCTATTTTTCACATTGTTTTTTTTTATTAACTATTTTACATTTTCTTTTATTTTTTATTTTTTTGATTTTGTTCTAATATTTCTTGCTGTCTCATGGAGTCATTATTACCTGTTTTATCTATTCTGGTTTTCAGGGAGGTCATTTCTTAGATAAAGTTTGCCAGTTTCTCTTCTAAACTCTTTAATCTTTTTCTAGTTTTTTTTCTCAAGAGCTCTTATCTTTTTTTTGATAATCTTTAGCTTAATTTCTTGTAGATATTCATATAGTTTTTTTTTAGGTTTTTTTTTTTTTGCAAGGCAAACGGGGTTAAGTGGCTTGCCCAAGGCCACACGGCTAGGTAATTATTAAGTGTCTGAGACTGGATTTGAACCCAGGTACTCCTGACTCCAAGGCTGGTGCTTTATCTACTACGCCACCTAGCCGCCCCCGATATTCATATAGTTTTAATGAAATCAATTTTTTTTCTTTGAGTCACTGCTATTTGCAGTTGTGGAGTTGCTTGTACCTTTTCTGTGTATATTGGAAAATCTCCATATCTATAATAATTTTTGATTCTCATTACATATTTTTTTGATTTACACATTTTTCCAGGTTTAGTTTCTGAATTGAGGCTTTGTGCCAGGGCCAAACTCTTCCTTTTGTTGTGTTTTTGGGTGATATAGTTGGTCCTCTATGGTCTCACCCTCCATGACTTCCACCTTCTGAGATTAAAATCCATTGATCTTGAGGTTCAGAGCACTGGATCTCTTTTTTGGGATCATAGAAAATGGGGTTAGGGACCTCTGAACCCCTTGACTTGTGCTGAACTAATATAGCAACAGGTTTGCTGCTTCCCCTTGCTATTCCCAGGACTTTCAAGTTTCTTATTCTGGAATTCTATGATGATTCTAGAGCTTTCTGACTACTTTGAAGCTTTCTTAGAAGAATCCTCCAGGCTTTCTGCCTCTGAACATGAGCTTTAATGGTCATCCACATAACTTCATCCACCCTTGGTTGACTGAATGGCTATGTTCTCCTGGCTCTGATTTGCTGCGAGTCCCTATTCCTGTTGACCTCAGACTTCTATGTGACCTCTTATGCAATTCTGAGGTGGAAAATGTCACTTGCTAGGGTTTCTTATTGGATTTCTTGATCTTTATTTTTGGCTTGATGCAAATTTCAAGCTTTTGTTGGAATGAATATTTAGGATCTAGAAAGCCTGCTTCCCATTCAGATAACAACTTTGCTTGAAAGTTATTGACTTTTATTTTATTCTTTTCTTTATTATTTCAAAGAAGATTTCTGATGGTGATAGTGGGGTGGAAGGAGTTGTAAAATAATAGTGACATAAAAAAGTAGAAAATTAATAAAACATCTTTTTTAAAAAAGGTATGTTGAGTTTATAACCAAGAATGATCTGGCCCTGACTAGTTGTGTGACCTTCAACAGGGCTCTTACTCTCACCATTTAATTTTTAACATGCCAATAATAATATCTGTATTGTCTATCTCATAGCATTATTATGAAGAAGAAATAAGAAAATTGGAAGGTCTGCTATAAGTATGAATTATATTTTACTGCTATTATTCACCAAAGAATGTTTTATTTTTCCATGTTTCCAAACAGTTTAATTTTTTTTTAAGTTTGAATTTGGGTTTAAATTTTCTCTTAATTAAGAAAATAATATAAGGAAAGATCACCCTAAAATTGGAGGAACTTATTAGGAAAGTGACATATTTTTAGAAATTTCATCTTCAATTGACTCTAAAAATAGTCATCATATCTCTTCCAAGTAGAAACACAGGTAGGGGTAAGAAACAGATATAAAAGGAGAGACAGAGACAGAAACAGTATGTTCCCAGATCTGTACCCTAATTTCCAGCTTGGTAGAACCTGCTAAAGCTTGTGCTCCACTGGTGTAATCTTTGAGGACTAAGGTCAATGCAGCATCTCAGTAAGATATTATAGGCATAGATACATGTGAATAAAATACAAAGGTGATTATGGATAAATACACGATCAAATAAATGGCAAAAGAAAGAGACACAGGAAGGTGAGAACACTTCTGGCTAAGAGGATCATGAAGATTTTATGAAGAAGATAGCATGGAATAGGACTTGAAGAATAAACTGGATACTTAGCAGGCAACTGTAGAGGTAGAGGTGGGGGGAGCATTTCTAGTAATGAAAGCAAAACAATGTAAGTAGGAAAATGCAAAGGTGTATTTGGACCATAATAAGTACTCTAGTTTGGCTTGATGGTGTCTGTCTTTTGTTTTTGAAGAAGGGTATGTCATCAGGGAGATGATGCCATGACATGCACATGAATTGGATTTGAGTGAGGGGTGTACTGTGCTAAGTCACCAGCCCGGCTTTCTCCTCTGGAACCATTTGAGTTCATGGCCAGATTTGAATCAGGACATTTGAAGGTGGTCCTGAATGTGAGGCAGTTAGGATTAAGTGACTTGCCCAAGGTCATGCAGCTAGTATCAAGACCAGATTTGAACTCAGGTCCTTCTAACTCCAGGGCTAGTTCTCTATCCACTGTACCATTGCACTGTACCACTGTACCATATTGAATTAGGGAAGTAAGGCCATAGGTATATTGTGAAAATCTTGAACACCAAGTTGAGAAGATTCAACTAAATCTTGTAGGCACATTAAAGGTTTTTGATCAGAGTGGTGGTGCCATGGAAAAAGTATTGGTCTTACAATCAGAAGACTTAAATCAAGTCTTAGTTTAGCCACTATTAATTGTGTAACCTTTGGTAAGCTGCTTCACCTCTCTTGTATCTGTAAAATGGTGATGATGGCATTGCTGTGATCAAATATTTAATTTCTAATTGGTATTTACTAGACAGTTATTTTGAAAATAGTGCTTCGTAAATCTTATGTACCTTATAAATGGGAGCTACTGTTATTATAGGGGCTAAGCTTTAGAAAAGTTTGTCTAGTGATGGCACATAGAATATATTTAGATGGAGATAAGAGACTTTGTAGGGAAATTAATTGAAAGAATATTGTAATAATTAACGAGACAACTGATAGGGACCCGAACTAGGGAAGTGGTTGTGGAAATGAAAAGGAATACAGTCAGTGGCAAGATATGTTGAAAGCACAGTTGAACTTTTGGCATATCAATTGTGATGAGAGAGAATCAAATATCTTAGTAGACTTAGTTCCTTTTACTCCCCTCCCATACTTTCTGTTCCAAACAACAGAGTTGTTGTTCCCTATAGATGACATTCCATTATAATCCCTTGTTCTTTGCCTTTGCTCAAATGCTCCAAGCATCTGGGAGATTTGATCTTTCTATTTTATAGTGCCCCTAGCTTCCTTCAGAATACAATTCAAATACGTTCACATGAAGACTTTCCTCAATTCCCTTGTGGTAGATTCTCTGCATCATCCATGTGCTGGGAAAGTAAGACAGGGCTTGGCAGAGCAAATTTTGAGATTCTTCACAGGAAATGGATTCCACTCACCTTTCCCACAAGTTTCAATGATTCCTTTGTGACAAGAGGACAACAACCAGAGCTACTCCACAGGGTAAAAGATATTCTGTGTATATGATCTCTTAAGGTGAGCAGCACTGGTTATCAAGAGATAAGCTCTGGGGCGGTTAGGTGGCGCAGTGGATAAAGCACCGGCCCTGGAGTCAGGAGTACCTGGGTTCAAATATGGTCTCAGACACTTAATAATTACCTAGCTGTGTGGCCTTGGGCAAGCCACTTAACCCCATTACCTTGAAAAATCTAAAAAAAAAATGTAAAAACAAAAGATATCAATAAAAAAATTTTTAAAAAAAGAGATAAGCTATGGAATCAATCCAGAAGCAGAGCATAAACATCACGTCATGATCTAGAACCTGCTGCTGACTGAGTCTATTAATGAATCCTATTTGCAGCTAGGGGAGGGAAACCTTTTCCTCTTGTATTATTTTAACCATAAGAGGGAAAAGGAAAGTGTCTTCCCTCAAGGGAAAAGACCCTATCCATACAGAAAATCTTTGCAGGTGAAAAGGGAAATAGATGGTTAACAGTGACCATCTTCCCTTAATTGAAGGAAAATGTTACCCATTTTCTTTTTCATTTTATTCCAAGTATGATAAACTGCTGTGATCAAATATTTAATTTCTAATTGGTACCAAGAAAAGAGACATGACTGAATGAATTACCCCAAGGAGTGGGGGCTGGAACAAAAATATAATTAATGTAAATTTCATATTTTCATATTTTACCAATATTTAATTTTCTCTATCATGATTCAGGAAAATATGAGGTTACAAGTAACTTTTGAAATGAATATAAAAGATTCCTTCATGGTAAAGGAAGCAATTAGGCCTTTTTGAGGCTTTAATATCCTCTAGTTACCCACAAAGTTACCATAGTCTGTTAGGAGGACCATATAAATAACAGAAAGAAATAGATTAATTTAGAATGCCTGGGGGCAGCTAGGTGGCCCAGTGGATAGAACACCAGCCCTGGAGTCAGGAGGACCTGAGTTCAAATCCAGCTTCAGACACTTAATAATTGCCTAGCTGTATGACCTTAGGCAAGTCACTTAACCCCATTGCCTTAAATAAAAAGATGAAAAAAATTTAGAATGCCACCTGGTAGGGAACATAGATATTGACTGGGTTTTTGCCTGTGCAAATTGGCCAAAATGTCAAATGAATCCTTGATTCACAAACAGGTCACATGTACACATGTATGATTGTTTCACAGTTTTTAACACTCTTTCCCTCCTGAAATTTTATATATATATATATATATATATATATATATATATATATATATATATATATATATATGTATATATACATGCATACATACACACAGTTCTCTGTATTTATTTACTTGTATATGTTGCATCTCCCTTATAAATTTCTAGAGGGCAGGGATAGCCTCAATTTTATATTTGCTTCCCTTGATGCCTAGAATGTAGCCTTTTACATAGAAGAAATTTAATAGATGTTTGTTTACTGAATGAATTGAATATCATTCTTAGAGACAATAATGAAAGAATAGAAAGAGAGAGGTGGAAGGTACAGAGAAATTTTGAGTTAAGGAAAATAGCAAGAGCTCTTTTTGAATAACATCAATCTCATTAAAGAAGCAGGGTCTTGTCAGATAGATCAAGAAGGAGGGAAAGAAACTTTGCTATATAGTCAGGGCCAAGAATGCAGTAAAGAAATTGAAATATTTATCAAAATTTGTTTTTTCCTCTTGAACTGAAACTTAACAAACATCCTAGCTAGAAGATGTAATAGAATATGAAATTCTAACTTGACAACATTAAGGAAAGGCAGTAAGTAAATACAGAAATTACTGATATTGTTAATTTTGCTCTGAAAACAATAAAATATCAAAACTTAACTTTTAAAGGAGATATAAAGAGTAGGGTTAGGATTGTTTTAAACCTTGAAAGCAAATCTGATTTGTATAAATGTCTTGGATTTAATTTGACCACTAGTATTTATTTATTATCTATTACTCTTCTGTTTCAGTCCATTATGTGATTTTAATACTTCAGCAAATCTGACCAGGCTAAGGAGTCTGAAACACAATAAATAATACAGTGGAAGCCCACTGAAAGTGATTCATTATACCACTGATTCAAATACACACCTTCTGGGCAAGGAGGTCCAACTTAGTAAAAGAGCAAGGCAGAATTTGATATTCCACAGGCATGGACATAGAGTAGCATGGTGTGCTTGGAATGTCTTGAAATCCAAAATTATACATCACTTTTTTTTTTTCTCCCCAGAAGCTCAGGCTTTAGGGAGAACCTGATAGCTGTCCTCAAATAATTAAAGGGCTGTCCTGTGGAGGAGGGATTAGACATTCTGCTGTGCCCCAGAGGGCAGAACAAGGAACAATGGGTAGAGATTGCAAAAAAAAAAGAAAATTTAGGTTTGAAGGAAAAAAAGAAATTTCTTGAAAATTAGAACTATTGAAAAGTGGAATGAGCTGCCTCCTTTTGGAAGCAGTGGCATCTTCCCTCATTTGAGTCTTTCCTGTTGAGGCTATATGGCCACCTGGCAGAGGACATTCTGATTCTTCTTCCCTTAGACAAGATGCTCTCTGATGTCATGTTTAAGGGCACAATTCTCATTGGAGATTCCATAATTTGGTGGATGACTTCCCAGGAATCTGTTGCATTTTGTCTCTATTTGAAATGGAATTTTTCTCTCTTGTTTCTTTTGTTTCCTATGTTTTGTTAATAATCTTTTGAAAAGCTGATTTTAGTGAATTTTTTTCCTATTATTTTGGTGAAGCTATCATCATGATGAATTTTTTCCAGAGTTTGTTATGAAAAGTAAACAAATCATCTGTGGTGGCATTGTATAGGATTTGGTAGTAATTTGGGAGACCCAAGGAAAGTAGGTTAACCTCACTGAGCCTCAGTTTCCTCATCTGTAAAATGGAGGTTGAACTAGATGTCCTCTAAGGTCACTTCCAATTTTAAAATTATATTCCTATGATCCAGTGTAATCTTTTTTTCTTCTTTTAAGTTACTAACTTAGATGCCATCTTTTCCTTCTTTATTTTCCAGAGCTATAGTGAGCGCTCCCTCAGATTTTCTTAAAGTCCTTTGTGTGGCTGTCTCCTTTACCTTCATTATATTTGTTTGTTTACTATTAATACCCAGAAATTAAAGTTATTAGAGGCAGTAACTTTTTATTAAATAATACCTAGAATAATTTTTTGAATTTAATAGATATTTTTAGAAAAATCAAAACTTATTGAAATCTTTTGTTTTTATATCATCTAAATTTCCCCAGATATTCTTCTTTCTTACTTCTCTCAGAAAGCCATTTTTTCTATAAAAAGGAATATTTCAAAAACAAAGAGAGGAATAAGAAAAAAATCATCAAAACAAGTAAGGGTGTAAAAGATTTTAAATCGGAAAATATGCATTTTCTATACTTGTGGATATCCTACTTCTGTAAAGGAAAATGGAAATGGCATTTTCTTATATCTCTTTTTGGGGGTTATTTTTGTTCTTTGCAATTTGAAACAATTCACTTTTTTTGCACTTCAGAAAGATCATTTTATTTATTTTTATTAAATTGAAATTTTACTTTATTTTTCCAGTTACATGCAATGGTAGTTGTTCAACATTCATCCATATGCAAATTAGTTCCACATTTTTCTACTACCCTCCCTTCTCTTCCCTCTCTGCATGGCAGCAAACAATCTGGTAAAATTAGACATGTACATTCATATTTAACATATTTATATAGTAGTCATGATGTGAAAGAGGAATTAGAACTAAGGGGAAAGAAAAAACCAGTATGGAAAAAAAAATAAAAGAAATTTTATAAAAGTAAAAAGTATGCATTCAGACTGTAATTTTTTCCTCTGGATGTGGATGGCATCATCCATAACACATCTCTCAGGGTTGTCCTTGATTTTTGAATTGCCAAGAGGAGCTGCATCCATCATAATTGATCATCTCACAATGTTGTTGTTGTGCACAATGTTCTCTTGGTTCTACTCAACTTCACTCAGCATCAGTTCATGTAATTCTCTCCATGCTTCTCTAAAGTCTGGTTACTCATGATTTCTTATGGAACAGTAATGCTCCATAACATTCATTTATCATAATTTATTTATCCATTGCCCAATTGATGGACATCCCTTCAATTTCCAATTCTTTGCTACTGCAAAAAGAGCTGCTATGAATATTTTTGAACAAGTGAGAGTTTTTTTTTTGTTTTTTTGTGATTTCTTTGGGATATAGACCTAGTATTGGTATTGCAGGTCAAAAGGGGTATGATCAGTTTTATTGCTCTTTAGGCATAGTTCCAGATTTCTTTCCAGAATGGCTAAATCAGTTAAAAACACCACCAACAATGAATGCATTAATGTCACAATTTTCCTACATCAATTCACTTTCAGTTGTTTTGTGATTGTTCTTTCGAATTATCTTGTTGTAGTCATTGTGTATGTTGTTTTCTTGGCACTAGTTAACTTTACCTGTATCAATTATATGTCTTTTTATGCTTCTCTGTATTTATAATAGTTGCTGTTTCTTATAGCACAGTAGCATTCCAGGTGATGGGCATTTACTTTATTTTTTGTTATTTGCTACCAAGATAGAGTGCTACTTCATTCTTTGGGTATATACCTTAATAATGACCCTTTTGTAGCCTTTGATACTGTTGATCACCTATTGCTCCTTGATAGTCCCATTTTTCTAGGTGTTTGGTTCTTTTGGTTCTTCTATCTATCTTACTGTTCCTTCTAGGTTTCCTTTGCTGGATCCTCAAACATCATACCCACTTGCTATAGGTGTCCCAAAAGATGCTCTTTTAGATCATATTCTCCTGCTAGATAACTTCACTTGGTTAGTTCCCATGGATTTAATTATCATCTCTATTCTCCAAACTACCCATCCTGCCCCAACCTCTCTACTGACCTCCAGTCTCATATCTTCAGCTACTTTTCAGACATCTCAAACTGGATTCTGACTGGTATCTTAAGATCATGTTTAAGATTAGTTAACATATCAAATATGTTTAAGATATCTACTTTAAAATATCCAAAACAGAAGTCATTGATTTTTTTCTTAAACCCTTCTTTCCTACCTTTCCTGTTACTCTTGAAGTAACTGTCCTCCTAGACTCTCAGACTCATAACTAAGGAAAGTGTCACCTCTGATTCTTCACTATCTTAAACTCCCTATATTCAATCTTTGTTGATCTATCAATTTCACCTTTGCAGTATCTCTCCAATGTCCCTCCTTTTCTCTTCTGACCCTTCACCATTCTGGAATAGGCCCTGTTATTACCTGGTGTCTTGCCTATTATAGTAGTCTGCTATATTCAGTCCCCAAAGTGTTTTTCTTAGAATTCAAAGTCTTTCAGAACCTTGCCCCCTACTACCTTTATAGTCTACTTACACCTTACTCCCTACCACTAGTCTCTTTGGTGTACCACAAAGAACAGACTCCCATCTTTTGATTCTAGACATTTTCTCTGGTTATCATGATTAAGATGTTTTATCTCCTCATCTCTGTCTATTGACTTCCCTAACTCCCTTTAAGTTCCCAACTAAAAACCCATCTTGTACAGAAACCTTTCCCCAACCTCTCTTAATTCTAGTGCCTTTCTTCTGTTAATTTATTATGTACATAGCTTGTTGTCTCCACCATTAGGTTATGAGCTCCTTGACTTTGAAGCTTGTCTTTTTTGCTTCTTTTTGTATCCCCCAGTGCTTAGCATACAACCTAGCCCACAGTAGGTGTTTTTAAATGTTTATTTAAATGTTTTAAATGACAGTGGAATCTCTAGATCAAAGGTTATGGACATTTTAGTGACTTTATTTGCACATACCAAATTACTTTCCAAAATTGTATTGGGGTGGTGCAGTATATAGAGCACTGTCCCTGGAGTGAGGAGGAACTGAGTTGAAATCCAGCCTCAGACACTTAATAATTGCCTAGCTGTGTGACCTTGAGCAAGTCACCTAATCTCAATGTTTTAAATAAATAAAATTTTTTAAAAAATGATTATATTGATTCAAAGTTTCACTAATAGTATATTTGTGTATCTATCTTCTTGTAACCTCTTCAACCTGAGATTATACCTGTCTTTTTTTCATTTTTGGCAATTTATTGAGTATGAGGTGAAATCTCAAGGTTGTTTTGATTTAAATTTATTATTCTTATTATTAATGATCTGGAACAAATAGGTAATTTAAAATGTTTCTTTCATTGAAATTTATCAATATGGGAACTCCCTCCATTGCTATAGATCAGAGCTTCTCTAGGCTTCAGCATAAAACTTTACTGACTTGCTATATATGGCCAATAAGTTATACTTATGGGAATATATACTTCAGTTTGGAATTTTGCAAATAAAACAAATAAAATGTCTATAACCTAGCCACATTGTAAAAAAAAGTATTGCTAAATGACAAATACCTTACATAACTCTGGATCATAGTTTTAGAGATAGAAGAGAACTTAGTGGGCCATCAACTCAATCCTTCTTATTTTGTAGAAGAGAAAACTGATGTCAAAAAAGTTAAGTAATTTTCTGAGGTGTCATACAGATACTGTTTATGATGGAATTCAAACCCAGTTTGTGAAGACTCCATGTCCACCACCCTCTACACTGCATCTTATTGTTTCATTAATTTAAAAACAGGATATAGCAAAGGATTGTAAATTAGAAGAGAGTTTAGGTCAAAGATAAAGGAGTTAATATTACACAAGACTATTAAAAACATGTCTATGAATGTTGCTAATGCAGTGTCTCATTTTATTGCTTCCATATTTCTTTTCCCTTCCTTGCTGATTGCTATGGGATTTATAAACAGAATCTTCCTTCTTTTTTCTTCTAATTATCCCATTCATTAGGTAATGCTAAAATTCTGTGTTTCAAACATTAAAATTCATCACCATGGAAGCAATTGTTGTGCTACAAACACTGGATTGTGCCAGTTGAGAATGTATTAGACAAAGAGTAGTTGATTATGTAGAAGATAGTTTATGTTTACATACAAATACTTTGGTAATCAGCAATGCTAGAAATGGAACTATGCAAAAATATAAAGGGGTTAGGATTTTGTGCTTTGATATCCCATCTATCAATGTGGTCTTTAATTTTGTATTCCCAAACTTCTCATGATTTAAACTAAATCTGTAATGATTTCCTTTTTGTTTATGTTTTGTGTGTTTGTTAAAACTTAATCTTTTATGTAATATGATTTTTAATTTTTTATTTGTTACTAAAGAAAACATAGGGAGAACCTAGGTAGTAGATTTTTTAGAGTCTCACTACCCAGGAACTAGAAGAGATATAATTTTAAATGACCTTTTGCCCATATAAGCAGGCCTACAGTGAAAGCTTTTAGAGTACTCATTAAGCCTCATTGGTTTTTAAGGTTCTTTCCCCTACCTTTTCTATCTTCTTACAATTTATTTCCCTGCCTTTAAAATTTACAATTAGACTGTTGTGGTTTACTTATTGTTTCTCATACATCTTCTGTCCCTATGACTTTGCACTAACTGTTCCCTATACCTAGAATGTTTTCCTACTTCACCTCTTCCTCTTCACATACCTGGTTTCCTTTCAGAATCTGTGGCCAGTGGTTCCTGCTCTCCAAAGCCACTTGAGCCATTCCCTCTAATCTCTATGTACCTTGTACATACTTAATTATTTTCATACGGGTATCCACTTTTAGAATCCTTGATGGTAAGGATAGTTTTTGTACTTTTGCCTGACTTTAGATCCTTACTACTAAGCAAACTGTCTGGAAGATAGTAAGCACTTAATAAATGCTTATTGATTTGTTTTTTGATATCTGGAAGAATATAAACATTTGTACCTCATATAGTTTTATTAACAAGAAAATTTTGACCATTTTTAGTGATTTATGAATTCATATAAGCCAGATAGAATCATATGTGAATAAAGATTTCTTTCCAAAATTGAGGAGAATTGAAAGATGTGACTATTAGTTTTACTAAATGGGTAATGTTGTGCCTCTGTTTCAAACTAATTCAATTTAATTAAGCAAACTATTATTAAGCACCCACTAAATACATGGTTTTGTGTTTGGTACTAGCAATAAAAGATGAAAAATGGGCACTGTCCTTGTCTTCAGAGACTCTACAATCTAATTAGGGAAATTGGATAGTGCAATAAATCTCCTATGTGAAAACAACTTCTTTACCTGGAAAAGATTGGGCTCTAGAATAGAAGGTTAAGAAATCAAGGAATAGAGGAACAGTCCCCAGATAAATGACCTCTTGATGAATAAGGAATATTTGAACAGGGAGCATAAATTCTAATAACTGCTTTTTTTTCCCAAATGAAGATTTTTTTTCCTTTTTTTCAAAACTCCATAAACATAGTATTCAGTTCCTCTCTTTTTTGCTTCTGTTTTTGTTATTGTCTTCCCTATTAGACTTTAAGTTCCTTGAGGGAAAATTTTAATATTTGAATGCCCATTCCCTAGCACAATGTCTGTGCTTAATAAATGTTTTATTGATTGACTGGCCTAAGGGATCATCTTGTACAATCCTCATTTTGGGTGAGAAAACTGAAGCCCAAAGAAGGAATATAGAAGGTCATATGGGACATAAGTAGCACAATCAGAATTTGAACCCACAATCTTGATTTCTATTTCAGTGGTCTTTACTCTATATAACTGTCTCGTTGCCTTTTGTTGAGAATATTATACCAGACCATAAGACATTCAGTGTTTCTTTTAATCCCATGATAAAATTCCATGAGAAAATAAATGTAATCAAAAAAGTATTTATGGTGCAGTTAGGTGGCGCAGCGGATAGATCACCAACCCTGGAGTCAGGAAGACCTGAGTTCAAATTCTACCTCAGATGACTTGATATTTACTGTGTGTGACCTTAGGCAAGTCACTTAACCCCTCACAAAAAAATGAACCTTGTGACTAGCCCCAAGCTAGACCTTACCAAGGATATGAAAGAAATAAAGGGCCTAGAGCCTGCACTAGTAGATCTCATATTCTAGTCTAGGAGACATGCTTAAAAATTAAATAACTAGAGGACAATGTAAGAAAATGTACAATTAATATGTGAGTTGTATGTTGCACACCCCAGAAAAGGGGAAACTGTGTATAACAGCATAGACTGGAAAGTTAATAAAGGAGTTGGGATTTGAGCTATGCCTTAAAATTGAGGTTGGATTTAGAGAGACAGAGAGGCAGATAATTTAGAGCTATAAGAGTTGGTGAGAAAGATGCTATGAGAGTAGTGTGCATAATTCTTTCTTTCAACAAATATTTCAATCCTCCTGGGTTCAAGTTCTTCTACTAGTAGTCATGGGTCAGACAAGATGAAGTCGAAGTTACCTCTGACCTTAAGGGACTTAAGGTTTAGAATGAAAGATATATCCACAAATAACTGTCCTGTTCTGCAAAGCCTTATATGGTAAACAGCATAAACATGGTACAGACTACCCTAGAAATGCAGAGCAGGAAAAGATGGTCTTGTACATTTAGAAATTTAGTAAATGCTTATTGTAAGAAAATAAGTTTATTTTGTAAGAAGAAGGTATCTGGGAAATCATTAACATAGTATGCTCCTTGATGGCAAAATGAACAGAATATTGAAATTGAAGGTAGGAAGACCAGAGGTCTCAGACATTTATGTAGACTCTGAGCAGCCCTAGGCAAGTCCCTTAACATCAATGTAACTCAGTTTTCTCATTTGTAACATAGTAATACATCTAGTAAGCAGAATTGCTGTGTGGATCAAAAAAGTAAACATATATAAAGACTTTTCAAATCTTATGTGATTATTGTTATTATTATTATTATTATTATTATTATTATTATTATTATTATTATCAGTTCAGGGATTCTTTACCTTTTTGTCTATCATGTACACCTTTGACAGTCTGATAAAGCCTGTGTACCCCTTTTCAAAAAAGATACATACAACATACCCCAAAAGAAATACATCAAAACACAGTATAAAGGAAACCAATTATAATGAAGAAGTATTAAAATATTGAAATGTTACAGACTCCAAGTTAAGAATCCTTTCACTAGTTATGCAATTTAAATTCCTTTTCCATTATTTCTATTATTCTAGCTGTCTGTAGTTATAATTATAGAAGAGAATATCCTTTTTTAATTCCTGCTGTTATGATTTATTCAGCAAATAATGATCTGTTAGTTAAAACAAAGAAGAACACTCTGTTTCCTATATTTTCCATCTCATTTCCCTTCAGTATTCTTCCAGTTTACATTTGCTAAGTAGCTTTTTGGCAGTCTTTGCTGCAAAGATTTACATGGCATCTGCTTCAGCTTTCAAAGACAATATTTTATGTAATATGATTTTTAAATGATTTGTCAGCAGGACTCCTTAATTCAAACTTTGAGAATCAAAAAGGGTAACCAAGGGGTGCAAGGGGAAATACACATTTGTTCTATAATAAACTATCAATTAATCTATTTGACACCTGTCAGTATTTTCTTTTACATTCATTTTAAATTTTTTTACGATTTTAGTTCTTAAATGGATCTCATTGATGTTAGTGTTTCTTGAATCACTACTGTGTTCAGAGGTTTTAATTTGACAGGACAAGTGTTCTCCTGATACAGCTTCTTCCTTCTCAACCATAACATGGAGAAGTTTTGTCTAAGAGAAGTCAAAGTAGCTTCCTAATCATCTAAGGGCATAAGAAGTCCCAACCCTTAGGAATCTAGGTCCTTTGGACTTTGATGGATTTTTGAAGACCATGCAAGTTCATTACCATATCCTCTTTTCATGAGCAGACATGATTCCTCATGAAGAGGATGGGGACTCTGTTCAGAGGAGCAAAGTCATTCTGTAGCCTTGTTGCATATCGTTGTTGTGTTATGGCATATGAAACCTCCTTTTTTTGTCCTCTTTTGATTGTGAGTCCCCAAGTACCTCCTTTTGTACTAATGTCAAACTTGAACTGAGAGTGCTGGTAAGACTACCTCTGAAACTTAGTACTGTTTTCAGAGGAGCTGGACTGTAGGGCTTCCTATTACTCTTGTCTTCCTTTCTTTCTCAAAACATCTTAAATAAATAAATGATTTAGAATTTCTTTAGGAAAGGTACTTTATCCATTGTCATAGTCTCCAAATGCCTATCATTTAAGTCGGTGATCTGTGAGAGGTGTTCTGGCCAAAAAATTCATCCCCTTATAGCCAACCTGGTGATGTTTTTCTGAATTTAGTTGGATTGCTTCTTTTTTACACAAAGTCTTTTTCGGTTGGATTCAAGCTGCTAGAACTTGTGGTCTATTGTTATAGCTTTCAATAACCCAGAGTCTCTTCCTTTCTGTGGGAGGCAGTGGAATGCAGAAGTTTGGAGTTATTTTTTTAGTGGGTATGTATATAGTATATATTTATTAAATGCACACATATAAATATATGCATACACATATAATAAATGTTTTATTTTACTTAATTTATGTGTTAAACTAAAAATAGGTATGATTTCAATGTAAGAACAAAATGTTCAATTTTTCTCAAATTAATTTTTACTTCAGGCAATGGTTAATAATCAGTCTCTTAAGACAGTAACAGTAATACATTAAATACTTGCTGCTAAATACAAGCTACATCCTTATTTTTCCATTGTGTCTTTGTAATATCACAAGTTGCTGTGCATCAGTTCTCTTGTTTGTTTTTTTAGGGTTTTTTTTTTTTTAGTTTTTTTGCAAGGAAATGGGGTTAAGTGACTTTCCCAAGGCCACACAGCTAGGTAATTATTTAGTGTCTGAGGTCGGATTTGAACTCAGGTACTCCTGACTCCAGGGCTGGTGCTCTATCCACTATGCCACCTAGCTGCTCCTCTTATCTGTTAAAAGACGATATTGGAGTAATTGATCACTGAATTTCCTTCCAGTTCTCTTCTTCTATGATTCTATGATATTTTTTTTAATAGTGGTGGAGAGGAACTATATTAATAGAATCACCTGATAAAATATAGGATAATAGATCTAGAATTGAAAGGGACCTCAGAGACCATCTAATCCAACCCTTTACATTTTATGGATGAAGACACTGAAGAACAGAGAGGTAAAAAGTGACTCATCAGAGGCAACATTTGAGCCTACTTTCCCTGACTCCATAGTCAATGCTCTTTCCATTGTACCATGCTGTCCACTCTCTAGCTTTTTCCTCAGAATGATTATTTTTTAAAAAAAGGCATAGATTGTTTTTTTAAAGAAAGCTTTTATTTATTTTGAGTTTTACAATTTTCCCCCCCATTCTTGCTTCCCTCCCCCCACCCCCCACAGAAGGCATTCTGTTAGTGTTTACATTGGTTCCATGTTATACATTGTTCTCAGGTGAATGTGATGACAGAGAAATCATATCCTTAAGGAAGAAAAATAAAGTAGGAGATAGTAAAATTACATAATAATATGATGCTTTTTTTCCTAATTTGACAGTAATAGTCAAAAAGACATAGATTCTTAAAGTTTGAAAATTCCTTAAAGATCATTTAGTCTGCATTATACCTGAGCAACAGTCCCTGTTTTGTGACATCTAGCCTCTACTTGGAGAACTTCACTACCTCCGAAAGATGCCCATTCCATTTTTGGATAGTTCTAATGTTCAGGAAATTTATTTGCATTAAGCATTAATCCATTTAATCTTTGATTATTTTATGGATTATTATTATTTAAAGTGCTTGTGGTTTTTTGGTAAATAATGATTTTAAATAAATTATGCTTTTAAAAATATGGATTCATATTAAGTAATCTCCTTATTTTCTCATTATTTAGCATAAATAGCCTCAAACAGAGAGCAAGTGCTTAATTAATTTTTATTTAATTGACTTGAACATAAAAACAGTAGTGAGATCAGACTTATAACAACTGATAGCTACCCTAGAACCAAAAAAAAAATGACATTCACTAAGTTGGAATGTTAGGTCAGATCACTGATGTTCTTGAATATGTTTTAAATAGCAATAATTGGATAGCTGCCTTGAAAATGAAGATTGTGAATTAGCCAAGTTACAATTTTAAGTAATTAAAAGCAAAACCAAGTAGTTGTCTACAGAAGCAGAGGTCGTGAGAGGTCCCACTAAATCAGCCAACTTTTAAATTCTTTTTTAGAACACACTGTCTCCTGTCTTTATGCCTTTACATAGGATTTTCCTCTTGTCTAGAATGATCTCTTGCCTCCTAGAATGACTCATATCTTCAAGGTTAATCTCAAGTGCCACCTTTGCAAAGACTTTTCTGATCTTGCAGTTTATTCCCTAATATATGTTGCTGAATCCTTTTGAAATAGTAAGAAATATTGGACAGAGAAGTGTGTTTTATAATTATTAAACTGTACCCTCTGTACTGATCATATAGCTTCACCTACCTTCATCCCATTGTTCAAGTTATTGAGATAAAGTCAATGAACTTTAAATAAGGTACCTTGCCCCTCCCTGAAGAATAAACAACAGTCCCTATCCTAGTCTGAAAGGAGCTACTGCCCCTCATCAACATGTCTCTATTACCTCACCTCTGCTCTCTGAGCTACCTGCCCCTACCTACATCTCCTCATATCCTCCCTAAAAGTTGATTCACTCCTCAGTTGGCTGACTTGTTTTCCTTGAAGCTGCTCTTATGGAGCATAATTCCCCATGAAAGCTCTTTTGCTTCTATACCTTTCCTTATTGCTCAACCTCTCATGTTGCTGATGCTGCTCCTATACTTTTCCTTATTGCCCAACCTTCCATGATAGTTTTGGTTGCTTACTTCCTACCTTTAGTCTCTCTTTGTTTATTTCTTCTGGTTCAGAGTTGGTCTTACATTTTCCCCAGAATCACTTTTTAAAAATTTTTTTAACATTTTATTTGTTTTCCAATTTTATACAATAGTAATATGTACCCATCATTTTTTGCAAGGCTCTGAATTCTACAATTTTCTCCCTTCCTCCCTTCCCTCCTCCCCCAAAAGCTGTCTTATAGTCTCTACATTTTTCCATGCCATATATTGATGTAAATTGAATGTTATAAGAATAAACATAAGAATAAACCCCCTCCCCCCCCCCCGAAGATGAGAAACCTCAAGAATAGAGAGAGAGAAAAAATGTACTTCAGTCTGTGTTCAGATTTCAATGTCTCTGTCTCTGGGGTGAGTTGCTTTCTTTTTCATAAGTCCACCAGAGAAGTTGCTTCAATATTTTTCCCTCAGTTGCTATTACTAGCTGTACCTCCACTCTATTTCTCCCCACTCTCATTTATTCTATTCTCTCTCTTCTTTTATCCTGACCCTGTCCAAAAGTGTGTTGCATCTGAGTACCCTCTCCCTTGATCTTCCCTCTCTTCTATCACCTATTCCTCCCCTTCCCACCCACCCCCATTTCCCCTTCATCCCATCCCTTTCCTCCCATCCTTCTCCAGGGCAAGACAGATTTCTTCACCCTATTAAGTGTGTATGTCATTTCCTCCCTGAGCTATTTCTGATGAGAATGAAGGCTCACTCATTTCCCCTTGCCTTCCCCCGTCCCCTCCATTGAAAAAAGCTTTTTCTTGACTGTCTTGTGAAATCTCTCAACTTCTTCTTCATCTCTTTTTCCTTCCTCCCAGTACTTTCCCCCATCACCCACTGACTCCATCCCTTTACCATATCATACCATTAGATTTCACTCCTTCCTATGTCCTGTCTATATATGCTCCTTCTAACAGCTCTTATTAATGAGAAAGTTCATATGAGTGATCAATATCTTCTTCCCATGCAGGAATACAAACAGTTCAACTTCATCAAATTCCTCATAGTTAGTCCCTCTCTTCCATTCCCTCTATGGTTTACCAGAGTCCTGTACTTGGAGATCAAACTTTCTGTTCAACTCCGGTTATCTTGTTAGGAAAGTTTGAAAGTCCTGTTTCTTTGAAAATTCATCTTTTTCCCTGAAAGAGGATGTTCAGTTTTGCTGGGTAGTTGATTCTTGGTTGTAAACCAAGATCTTTTGCCTTCCGGAATATCATATTCCAGTGCCTATGTAGATGCTGCCAGATCCTGTGTAATCCTGACTATGGAGCCTTGGTGGTTGAATTGTCTGTTTCTGGCAGCTTTTAGAATTTTCTCTTTGATTTGGGAGTTTTGGAATTTGGCTATAATATTCCTGGAAGTTTTTCTTTTGGGCATGACTGGTGAATTCTCTCAATTTCTATTTTACCCTCAGCTTCTAGGATCTCAGGGCAATTTTGCTGTTTTATTTCTTGAAAAATGAAGTCTAGGCTCTTCTCCTGGTAGAGGCTTTCAGATAGTCCAATAATTTTCAGTTTATTTCTTCTGGATCTTTTTTCAAGGTCAGTTGTTTTTCCAATGAGACATTTCACATTTTCTTCTAATTTGGGGTTTTTTGGGGCAGAGTTTTATTTCTTCCTGATTTCTTGCAAAGTCATCAGCTTCCTTTAGTTCCATTCTGCATTTGAAGGAGTTGTTTTCTTCAGAGAGCTGTATCCCCTTTTCCAGCTGGCCAATTCTGCTTTTTAAGGTATTCTCCTCATTTGCCTTTTGTTTAGCTTTTTCCATTAGGACTGAACTGGTTTTTAACATATTATTTTCTTCAGTATTTTTTTGTATATATCTTTCACCAAGCTGTTGATTTGGTTTTCATGATTTTTCTGCATCATTCTCATTTCTCCTCCCAATTTTTCCTCCACCTCCCTTAACTGCTTTTCAAAGTCTTTTTTGAGCTCATCCAAAGTCTGAGCCCATTTTCTATTTCTCTTGGAGGTTTTGGATACAGAAGCTTCGATTTTGTCATCATCTGAGTATGTGTTTTGATCTTCCATGGGACTAAAGTAATTCTCTATGGTCAGATTTTTCTTTTTCTGTTGTTTACTCATTTCCTCAGCCCAAGGCTAATTTACAGCACTTCCAAGGCTTTGGGGTTGTTTTTTCTTATGGGGACACCCCACTGGGACCTTTATTCCTCCAAGGTCTTATTCTCTCTAGCCCGTGTTTTGATATGTAGATGACCACAGCACTGCCTTCTGCCCTGGGGCTATAAGGAGGGATCCAGCTATCTTAGTATGGAAGCCCAAGCTGCTATATGTGAGTGTAAGCAAACAGCAGGGTCCTACCCTAAGGAGAGCAGAGAAATCTCTGCAGACTTCCCTTACTTTCTCTGGGGATGCAGGCTACTTTCTCCCGATTCTCACTGCAGGTTCTGGGGCCATGCTCTTCATTCCACACTCACTCAGGTGTAGCAGAGTTCTCTCCCTGTTCCTTCAAGCTGTTGCTGGTGATTTCTGGGCTGAGCTGTGCTGGGCTGTGCTGGGTTGTGTTGGGCTGTGCTGGGCTGTGCTGGGCTGTGCTGGGCTGCTCCATGGCTTTTTTCCCACACCTCCCCCCCAGTGAAACACACCTTTCTTGTGGAAGTTTTAAGTTATCTTGGACTAGGAAAATGTATCACTCAGTCTTTCTGTGGGTTTTGCCCTGCTAAATTTTGGCTAGAGCCATCCTTTGTGTTTTGGGGGTTTGGAGGGTCAGAGTTCTCGGGGAATGCTGTCTTCACATTGCCATCTTGGCTCTGCACCCCCCCCCCCCCAATCACTTTGATAACATCTCTTGTATTGGTTCAGTTCTCTCTTCTGACACTGCCACCACCTTGGGCAGGCCCTCTTCACCTCATAGCTGCAATTGCCTGCTGATAGGTCTCCCTGCCTTTTATTGCTCCTTTCTCTAATCCATTCTCCACACAGCTAGACCTGATTCAAATATAGTCTCAGACACTTCCTAGCTGTGTGAACTTGGGGAAGTCACTTAACCCCCATTGCCTCTCATCCAGGGCCATCTCCAATCATCTTAATTCCTATCTGGTCATTGGACTCAGATGTCTGTATAGGAGAAAGTGAGACTGGTGACTTAGCACAGCAACCCCTCACTCAAATCTAATTCACATGCATTTCCTGGCATCACCTCCCTGATGTGTGATCTTCTTCAAAAATGAAGGACCAAGGGGCGACTAGGTGGTGCAGTGGATAAAGCACCGGCCCTGGAGTCAGGAGTACCTGGGTTCAAATCTGGTCTCAGACACTTAATAATTACCTAGCTGTGTGGCCTTGGGCAAGCCAATTAACCCCATTTGCCTTGCAAAAACCTAAAAAACAATGAAGGACAAGGGGGCAGCCCTGGAGTCAGGAGGACCTTAGTTCAAATCTGACCTTAGATACTTAATAATTACCTGTGTGGCCTTAGGCAAGCCACTTAACCCCACTGCCTTGTAAAAAAAAAAAAAAACTTTAAAAAAATGAATAAGCATCATCAGTCCATTCTCCATACAGCTGTCAAATTCATCATCTTATATCACAGATCTGACAATGTCACTTCCCTCTCTCCATGCCTCCTCCTTCACCCCACTCAGTAAATGCCAGTTTACTATTACCTCCAGTGTGAACTTTGAAATCCTTTTAAGGTCTTTTCCTGTCTGTCCTCTCCTGCATCCATAGTTTTCTTATACATTACTTCACCCACTAATTCAGTGATCCAGAGACACTGGTCTGCCCCTTTGAGGTTTCTATCATAAGCCACTCTGTCTCCAGATTCTGGTATTTTCACTAGTTGTCTCCTAGGCCTGCATTTCTCTTCCTCCTCATCTCTATTTTCTGGTTTTCCCTGGCTTTGTTTTGAGTCACTGATGAAATCCCACCTAATTTAAAAAAAACCAAACCTTTCTTCATCTATCTTAGTGTCAGTCCCTTCTCTCTCTGTGTATTATTCCAATTTATTCCATATGGATTTTGTTTGTACATAATTATTTTCATGTTGTCTCCTCCATTAGACTATGTGATCTTTGAGAGAAGGGACTTTCTGCCTTTCTTAATATCCCCACAGCTTAGCAGAGTATTTGGCACAATAAATGCTGGATACCTTGATTTCTTCCCCATTCCCTCCATTGTTTTGTGTATATTTTGTATTTATTAATTTTTCTGAATATTTTCCTATATCAATAGAAAAGAGCCTTTTGAGGACAGGGAGAGTTTTATTTTATTTTTGAACCCCTAACATGGTACTTTTGAACTCCTAACATAGTGTTATACTTAATATGGTATAGGAATAACTAGAATTGTCAGTGTAGATGGACAACGAAAATTGCAGAAACAATGGTTGACTTGAATTTGTGAAATTCTAATGTATAGCCATTGAATGAATTCAGAACTGAACTTTTGAGTCCTGATATCAAATGATTGGACCCATTTTTGAAGTTTGAGAATGTCCCCAGATATAAAGGGCATCATATTTGGGTAACTGAAGAACATAGTGAAAAAGATTCCATGGTAATTTCATGGCAGTATAGATACATGTCTAAATGTTGACAGATTTCTTTCCAGTCTCTTGAAATATGCTTTTTAAAAAAATGTTTTCAGACTTTGGATGGTATTGCCTAGAGAAAGAAGCCATTGTAGTGCCCCCTGCTGGTGAGTGGCAGCTTGGTCTTTCCACCGTGTCAGTGATTGACTGGACAGAGCCTATTGCTGACATCAAGCCAAGGGTGATGCGGGGCCCTGCCACTTCATTTTAGATCAGATCATTAAAATAACAGAAGGATATTTCAATTCAAAATGAACTTCTCACTGATTTCCCTATATTTTTTAGACATGATGGTAACTGTAGTTGAGTTTGGCTGCAAAAAATGTGAACACTTCATTAAAAAAAATTCCAGTGTTTTTGCTTCCATCTTGTTCCATTTTATTAGCCCATTTTCCCCTTCTCTAGGTCCTCATCTTTTCTTAAGAGGAAAGCCAAGTCCAAACATAACCTTCAAAGTAGGTCTTTATGTAGCAAAGGCTTCAGGGTTGTATACACTGAAAATTTATTTGAAAGATATGTCTGTTTTAAAATAAAAAGGTCCATTCACTTGCATCTTCACAGTGGTATGAACCAGATGCTTCAGTGTAATTGTCTAAATGAAAGGGTCCTCTTGGCAGATTTCCTATAAGCCGTTATAAAGAAAGCAAATTCAAAGGACTAGATGAGTGTTTTGGTATTTTGCTTCTGGCCAGTGGTGATGGTGAACATCTTAGTGAAAGAGTTATCCATTTAATTATGTTAATATATCAGGAGGGATGCAATGCTTTGTCTGTAGCTAAGGTGAACCTATTGTAGCAGAGTCTCTTTTTGGCAGTCTCTAATTTAGAACTACAACATATTATTTAGAATTTGCATTTCCCAGTCAGGCAGACAGGCTTTGCCATTGACCAAAAACTTCTCTGTGTTTTTCTTTTTTAATTCCTGGGTGAGAAATCATAGCCTACTGGTTACTATATGGAGACCTTGATTCTTTTTCAGTTGTTGCTGTTGTTCATTACACGTACATGTTATTTAAACGCTTTGTGCTCCGGATTAACCATTTGCAAATTGAAGTTTTTCATCAAAATGAATCATTTAAGGGACAGCTAGGTGGTGCAGTAGATAGAGCACCAGCCCTGGTGTTAGGAGGACCTGAGTTCAAATCTGGTCTCAGACACTTAATTTCCTAGCTGTGTGACCTTGGGCAAGTCACTTAACCCCATTGCCTTAAATTTAAAAAAAGGAAATCATTTAACTCTCTTATTTGCTAACCTCCTTTCTTCTCCTAGCTTCTATTTCTTCCTTCTTTTTTTCTCTTTTAAAAATAGTGACATTTTAGTGTCATTATAGATCTTGTATAAATAAAACTCTTAAATTATTGTTACTATAAAGATGTCCCTGTTTTTAATGTTGACATGATCTCCCATAGATATGGATAAATATGAAATTATATTTTTAGCAATTGTTAGGTTATAGCTTTAGCATTGGCCTAGGAATCAGGAGAGCAAGGGTCAGGTCCTCTCCTATGTCTCCTACCTCAACTACAAATCACTTCAAATAATTTGACAAATCTTTATTAAATAAAGAAATGAATGAAAAAAAGTTTATCAAGAGCTTACTATATCTCAAGTACTATTTTAAGGACTGGGAATACAAATGGAAGTGAAAGAGTCCTTGTATCCAAGAAGTTCACACATAAAAGGAAAGAAGAAAATACATAAAAGAAGTTTAGCTACAGGGGGCTTGGAGAGCCCTGGAAATCTTGAAAGTTCAACAGCAGGATGGATGGCAAGACCCTGGGATCCTTTGGCTATGCTAGTATGTCAGAGGACAGTGTTGAGAGTCAGCAGGTTGTAGAGTCAGGGTAGGTGGCAAGTCCTGGTGGTCTTCCATGTTAGAGGAAGGATCAGTTGTTGACTTCCATCTCATCCAAGCCATGTGAGCAGTCAAGCAGCTCAGGTGAATTCTATTTGACTTTATCTGGGAAACCAGTGAAAGCTGGAAGTGAAGAAGATCGCTATCTATATTTATACTTTTGGGAAATATTTTGCAGTTTTTATTCCTTAGTTGATATAATCTTGAGTGAATTTTATAAAATTATCTGTCATTATAATTTCAAATATTCTTGAATAATTTTGATTTATGAATTGTAAGATGCTCTAAAGGTCTTCTGTACTAAGATTATTTTCCAAATATTCTATGCATTTTCTTTATATATAAATATATATTTATGTACATGTCTTCCACATTGAGGGTAAGAACTATTTTTTGTGTTTTCCTCTTTTTTTTTGTTTCTCTAACACTTAGCACAGTGCCTAATACTAAGAAGTACATTATAAATGCTTATTGATTGACTATTATGAACAAATAAGCACAGTGGGATCTTATATTGTCTATAATTTATAATCAATTATGTGAGAAAAAATGTGATCTAATATAAAATATCTTATATGAAAATCTGCCTGCTCCCTTCTAATATCTCATCAAGTATATACTCTCTCTCTCTCTCTCTCTCTCTATATATATATATATATATATATAATATATATATATATATATTATTCTATTAAAATTTTATATAGAAACTAGGAGTACAAGTAGTTTTTGATGTTCCTTTGGTCACCTTTTGTCGATATTAAGAAAGTTTAAGACATTCCCATATTTTTTTTTTTTTAAGGGTTAAGTGGCTTGCCCAAGGCCACACAGCTAGGTAATAATTAAGTGTCTGAGGTTGGATTTGAACTCAGGTATTCCTGACTCTAGGGCCGGTGCTCCATCCACTGTGCCACCTAGCTGCCCTGTTTCCCATATTTTTTGTTATCTTCCTTCAGATACCTCATGAAGCAATCTGCCAATGCTTTCATAATTGTATTATCTCCAGCCCAGCTTTCTTCTACATATACTTGTTCAAATACAGCAGCTTTTCCCATGTTTGTTCTCTTGCACTGCTTATTTATATCTCTGTATACATATTCAGGACAATAATGTTAGAGTTTAGGGAGGATATCCTTGATGCAAAAAAAAAGGTTATTATATTGTTTCTGAATTTTACAATCCCCCCCATCTCACTTCCCTCCCCCCAACCCCCACAGAAGACAGACTGATAATCTTTACATTGTTAACCTTGTTATACATTGATCAAAATTGAATGTGTTGAAATAGAAATCATATCCTTAAGGAAAAAGTAAAATATAAGAGAAAGAAAAATTATATAATAAGACAATTTTTTTTAAGTTAAAGGTACTAATCTTTGGTCTTTGTTTAAACTCCACAGTTCTTTCTTTGGCTACAGATGGTATTCTCCATCACAGATATCCTAAAATTGTCCCTGGAAATGGACAATTGTTGCACTCATGAAATGAGCAAGTCCATTAAGATTGATCATCAACCCCATGTTGCTGGTAGGGGTGTACAATGTTCTTCTGATTCTGCTCATCTCGCTCAGCATCGGTTCATGCAAGTCTTTACAGGCTTCTCTGAATTCCCAAACCTCCTGGTTTCTAGTGTTCCATAATGTATATATACCACAGTTTGTTCAGTCATTCCCTAATTGATGGACATTCACTTAATTTCCAATTCTTTGCCACCACAAACAGAGATGCTATGAATATTTTTGTACAAGTGATGTTTTTACCCTAAAAAAGTTTATTATAAAACAATTTGCAGATCTTTTCCTTCTTACCGCCTTTTTATTTTAATCTTTGGATGCCCTTCGGTTGACTGACTAGTTGATTCCCTTGTCAGTTTTTGTTAAACTGGTCTTTCCTGCTGCCATTTTATGAGGTGTTGTAGTTATAGTAAATCCAAAGAATTTTGGGGAGTGAATGAGCAATTAGAAGGGTCAGTAAAAAAAAAATCATCTTATTTAGGAGTTATAAATTAAGCTAGGCTTCTATTTAGAGATAGGGATTAAATTCTAAGATGTGGTGGTAAGAAGGGAAACATTCTAGGCATGGGACAATTTATACAGAGATATGAAGTTAGCAATTGAATCCTGTATATGGGGAACAGCAATAAGCAGGCTTAACTTGAATGGGGGGGAAGGAGGGATAGTGCATCAGAATGTAGGGTGGAGTCAGGTTGTAAAGACCTTTAAATGACAAATGGAGGAGTTTGTACTTTATCCTGGAGGCTATCAGGAACCACCGAAGTTTTTTTTAAGGCAGTACAGTTAGCATGGTCAGTCATACTTTAGGAATATTGGTTTGGCAACTCTGGCCAGATTGGATTGGAGAAGAGAGTGATTGGAGGCAGATCCAGTTGGAGGTATTATAATAATCCAGACCAGAGTTCCTGAAAGACCCACAGCATGGTGGTGGTCATGGGAGGCTAGAGAAAGGAACAGATGCAAGAGATGTTGTAGAGGTAGAACTGACTGGATTTGGCAACTGATTAGATTTGTGGGATGAGGGAGAGCAAAGAGTCAAAGATAATGCGATGTTGTAAACCTGAATGTCTGGAAGTATTTTGGCATCCCACTCAAAAATAGAGAAATTAAAAAGAGGAATGAATTCAGAGGGAAAGACATGTTTATTTTTGGACATGTTGGGTTTGAGATGCTAATTGGATATCCAAATGGAGATACCCAGCAGGCAACTAGAGATGTGGGACTAGAGTTCAGGTAATTAATTAGAGCTGGATATATAGATTTGGGAATAATATCCTAAGAGATGACTGTTGAATCAGAAATAATAGATAAGATCATTAAAGGAGAGAGTATAGAGAGAAAAGAGAAGGGGAACCAGGACTGAATCCAGGGGTCTGTCAGCAAACAGGATAGCAAAGAATATACTTAACCTCAGTTGTTCTCCATATCTCTAGAGATGATAATCTCCACCCTGCCTCCTTCTACAGAGTGCTCAAGTAAAAGAGTACCTCAGAAGTCACTACATAATTTATCTATATTCCTATAGAAATGCTCCTTGAATTATAGTTGTTTTTATATTTATTGTTTAAAGCACTTGAAACAAAATAAATAAAGAAGATACACTTGGAGTCTGGTGAAATGCCAGAGTATGGATTTTTTTAAAAAAGTAACCCTAGCTAATGCTGAATTCCTTTGGATCTCTTTCAAATTACCATGTTTTTTTTTTTTTTAAAGGCCCATTTTAAGTTATGTAACTATTGCAAGCTAATAAATTAATTTAGTTTAAATTCAATTTGTTCAATTTGAAAACTTCCAAATCAGTCTTTCCTACAGTTCAGAAAGTTTGATATTAGATTTTAATAGGCCAAGTTCCTGGCCCTATAGCAAAAATCATTTCCATTAAATCACAAATTTGATGAATATGATGATAAAGTTTATTTTGGACAACATTCTTGATAGGGTTGGGTTACCCTGTTAGGACCCCAAAAGAAATCGAAGAGGTCTAGAGGCTGCCAGCAATGACTCTGATCAGCTCCTAAGCTAATATGGACTGGTAAAGGATTTTAAATTTAGAACTGAAAGAGTCCAATAAATTCATTTTATAGATGAAGAACTTATAGCATAGAGAAATTATTTTCTGGGTCTCATGTTCATTCCCCTCTTATTCTGTCTTCTATGGTCATTTTTTGGATTATGTATATGCCTGAAGATTTCGGTTTCTCCCCCTCCACACTCTTCTCAATCTGGTCAGGTTGGTAGGGTTGTCAGAAACAAGTCAAGGGCCTCATGTAGCAAAAAAGTGGAAGTTTTAGGGAAAGATTGAGAATAGGCATGTGCCTGAGTGAAAAGAGAATATGAGACTAGGTAGAGAATTGAACTGAGAAATTTGTCATAGTTGTATTCTTCTCAAAAATGGGTATGAGATGATGAAATCCAAAGTTGGAGAAGAAAGCCCAAGTGACTCAAAAAATCCAGTATCATGTTAAAATAATCTAATCTATAAATTTTGCTTTTCCAATGATAAAAATGCCTGGAAGTATCCTGATTTTTACCCTGCTTTCTACTGAGATTGTATGGGGAAGCATTTTCCCTTTAAAGAATAAAAAGGCAGAATTAAGAATGGATTCACTGAGGAACATTTGCTGTGCCATGCATTTGGGAATAAACAATGCTATTTGAATTTGCCTAAACCATGATGTAATCACCGAAAATGCAATAGCAAGAAGCCAAACCCCAGGGAGCCTATTAACAGTGCATCCTTCTTTATTCCTGTGAGAATGTTATTGCCACTTACCAAAGAGAAGATGGGAGAAGAAATGCTGCCCATGTGACTAAGGTCTTGCACCAATGGAAATGAGAACTTTCTAATATGTCAAACATGTTCAGAATAAAATGCAAACATAACAACAGATTGGACATATTGGTCTTTGATGAATTAAACCTTTTGCCTTTTTCAGTCTTTTCTTTTAAGCTTTGTCAATCTTAAAGCACCAAATATGAATATGTAAGATATTATTATCTCAGTTAAATTCAGTTACAGATTTTTCAGTTTTATTTTTCAAAATAATTGTTAAATCATCTTTCTAGAATTTTGATGGCACATCAACCTATCAGGAACTGACATATCCAAAAGTAATGCCTGTCAACGAAATATAAAAAGTTTTCTGTTGGTTTAATTATATATTAGACTATAGACTTTTACTGAGTTGGTATATTATTATGTATGAAAATGAACTAGGTGGACTAACTAGGGAAGGAAGGGGTCAGAGAAACAGAATGAAAAGTACAAAGAGATTTAGAAAGGGAGGTGATCCTTCCTTTCTTCTCTATTTCCTATCCCTCCCCATTAAATCTACTGTTATTCACTAACGTTTACTAAGAATTCTAAAAAGTTATCCATGGGGGGTGCATTTAAAATATTTATAGATGACTTTGACCATTCCTTTAGCTGGCCTTGTGAAAAATTGCTCTTTTAAGGAGCCTTTAACTTGTGTGATACTTAGTTCTAATATGGCATTTAAAATAACTCATGCATAGATCTTATTTATGTAAAATAGTTGGATTTTCATATGGATGAATTGCTCATTCTGAGAAGCCTCATCTTGAAAAAGGGAAGACATTTTAGATGAAATATTAAGAATCTGAGTATACAACCTTTGTTTAGTACTTTACATCTTATAGCTCTTTACAAATATTAGCTGATTAATGTGGAGAAGTTAAGCTTTTCTTGACCAATAAAATTGATAACATTTATAAAATTCACATTATTTTCAAAGGTCACCTAATAATTCATCAATTTATCACATATTTTCCTAGATTTATATCAAATTCAAATAAGCTTTGCTCTGAAATGTTCTTCACTTATCAATCTTTTTGGCATATTATATCTTTTCATTCACATTTTCTCTAAGGGCTACTATAAGGTTATAATAATAGAGCTCCTTGTTTTTGATTATATGTGATACTAAATATCTGAGCTCTGTGTTTTAAATTATGTTTTAGAGTTACTAAACTTACATTCCAATTATTGATTTTGTAAAATTTACAAATATTTTATTTTTTTTCTATTTTCTGCTTCAGCAAGAAAATCAGGAATTACAGATATACTAGCTGAAATAGTGACCTTTATTTTTCAAGCAACACAGACTAGATTAAGAACAGTTATTGAAAAAGTCACAATAATTATGCAGCATTGAATGGAATCACAGAAAGTAAATACAGTCCCAAAAGGCTAAATTTGATGAAATATCTTAAAAGACAATATAGTTGGTAAACATATTTGGACAGTCCCAACCTCCCTTCCTTCTCTCTACCTTCCTTTTATACCTTTCTATCCTTTTTTTACCTACCTCTCTGCCTCCCTTCTCACACCAGTTGTACATAAAGTTATTCCTTTTATTGGCCTTTCAAAAGGTTTGACTGGAGATGAACCGCAGAGAACCAGTTTGTAAAAGTATGTTGTGGTTCATTTATCAAGATTTCTTTGAGCAGCTGCTAAATTTAAAGTACCAGGGGATCACTGTTTGCTGTGAAGCTGCTTAGTTGTTTAATTTCAGACTTGTCACCATACCAGACTTGCTGTTTGTTGTTTCAGAGCTACATTATGGAAAGAAAATCATGTTGTTAAAAGGAAGCTTGCAGATGGTCAAAAAAAGGGTTTGGTTTACATCAATGTGTTTTTAAAAAAATACCATAAAACAGAACAAAACCCAAATTTGAAGAAAAATATTTTGAAAAATCCATTTTTAGTAGCTGTCATCTTTCCTAAAAATGACAACCTTGGGAATGAATGTTTGAAGAAAAATATTTAGTATTTTCCAAATGTTTGCTTTTCTTGAACAGAAAAGAAGGGACTTTATGAAAAGACTAATCTATTTCATAGATTATAATACCTTACTTTTAGTGAGTGAGCTCTTCCACATAAGTAGAAACCACCACTTTTAAAAAATTTTAGACATTTTGATAAAAATCTTTATAAAATATTTTATATAATTCCCCTTTTAAATAATTCTTCATTTATTTTATCTCAGCAATCATTTCTTGGGTGCCTACTAGGTGCTAAACATTCTGCTAGTAGCTGGACAGCCAGACAAAAAATAAAATAATCCATTCCTTCAAGTAATTTACATTTTATTTGGGACTATATTATTAATCTAGTACCGAGAGAGAGAGAGAGAGAGAGAGAGAGAGAGAGAGAGAGAGCAATGGAAAGTGACACTGTACAAAATCATTATTTCATTTAATCATCATAACCTCCAAAGGAGGGAGGTACTATATTTATCCTCATTTTACTGCTGAGGTAAGTAAGTAGGGGCTAAATTATATGTTCGGGATCACCTAGCTAGTAAATACTGATCCTGGATTTGAACTCATTTCATCCTGACTTTGGACCCTGTATTTTATTTACAATATCTTCTAACAACTTCACAATAATAACATTTATATAGTGCTTTTAAGATTTATAGGGCAGCTATGTGGCACAGTGGATAGAGCACTGGGCCTGGAGTCAGGAGGACCTGAGTTCATATCTGGTCTCAGACACTTAACAATTACCTAGCTGTGTGACCTTGGGCAAGTCACTTAATCCCATTGCCTTGCCAAAAAAAAATTTACAAAATATTTTTTAAACATCATCTCATTTTATCCTCATAGCAACCTTGGGAAGTAGATGCTATTAATCTTGGAGTTTTTTATAGTTATAATTTTATAGTTAATAAAACTATATGTAGAGGTAAGTGACTTAACCCAGTGTTATATAGTGAGTGTCTTGGTGCTGGATTTGAACACAGGTCTTCCTAACTCCAGGCCCATCACTTTATTTGGAGAAGTAGGGCAGAGTGGGATAGGGTACACATGGACTTACATGGTTGGATATGAGACAGTGGAAAACAATATCTAGAGAAGGGAGTTTAGACTCAGGAACCTACAATTCAGAACCAAAGGGATTCTGGGAAGAACTAAAGGGCAAGAAGGGAGCAGCAAGGTTGTGCAGTGGATAAAGTGCTAGAATTTAGGAAGAATCATTTCCCTGAGTTCAAATCCGGCCTCAGACACTGATGTACTGTGTGATCCTGGATAAATCACTTAACCCTGTTGGCCTCATTTTCCTCATCAGTAAAATGACCTAGAAAAGGAAATGACAAAACACTCTAGTATCTTTACCAAAAATATCCCAAATATTATGAAAAGTTGAATATGACTGAAATGCATGAATAACAATGTAAATACTATATTTTGCCTATGTACCAGGATGGTGATTTGTTTCCCTGCTCATACTCCATTTTTTCCTTCTCTCCAAATGTTCTGTAGTATACACTAATGAAATAACATTTCCATTTATTATCCCATTGAACTTCATCTAGATGCTCTCTACTCTTTATATATTTGATTCCTCCTCCATTCCCAACTCTCCTATATGACCATTTCATATGTGTAGATAGATGTATGTGTGTACACAATGGCTGTTTACCTAAATATACACACGTGAAAAAATATATATGTGTGTATAATACATGTATTCATAAACATATACATGTGTATGTCTATATTTTATATATATATATATATATATATATATATATATATACACACACACACATACATACACATGTATATTTGCCCTTTGAGACTTCATTGGTCCAAGGGCTTAGAGAATTAAAATAGTTTCCAGGGCTTTCCCACTGTCATATGAGTCTGAACTCTTATCATTCATGCCAACATATCAAATACTGAGAGAAAGGGAATTTGACACAGTTGAATCAATGCTAGATCTTTGCCGAATAGACTTCCTTAGCTATTGCTAAGCAGATTTCTTTTGTTAATACTTATCGGATCTATGGTAGTCTCATTTCATTCCAATCCTAGGCTTGAACCACCATATCAACTTCAGTGATCCCACCAAGCCTTATGATATCAATAGGTCAGATTCACCTCCATTAGGAGGACTAGTACAACTTTTAATTAGTCATTGTCACTTTGTAAATTTGTGTTCAGACATCTGAGTTCATGGATTTAGCACTGATTCATTTCCTGGCAGTGGTATGGTAAATCTCTTATTTGTGGGGCAAAGTTAGGAAGGCTCATTTTCCAAATCTGGTCTCAGATACTTATTGGCTATGTAATCCTGGGCAAATCACTTAACCCTCATTGTCTCAGTTTCTTCATCTGTAAAAAGAGCTGGAGAAAGAAATGGCAAACCACTTCAGTATGTTGGCCAATAAAGTCCCAAATGGGGCTATAAAGAGTCAGACACGACTTAAAAAAAACCAACTTCCTGGATTTTGTCTACTGTGGACTTTTGGGTGTCTATTAAATTCTACATATCTCAAATTTCCATTCAAACAAATTGAAATGAATGCCTCTCCTACAGATTATTTCAATTGCTTTCTAGTTTCCCTGCCTCTAGTCTCTTTCCTTTCCAATTCTGTACAACCATTGCATTCATAATTCTAAAACAAAGATAGGCCTCTGTCACTTTACCTACTCAATAATTCCATGCTAACATCCACTTCCCTTAAAAAAAAATCTTCATTACTTCCTGGTTTAAAGAATAAAAATCCTTAATTTGGCATTCTAAGTCCTCCACAATCATGCTGCCCATTCCTTTCTAGTCTTATTTCATGTGTGTTCCCTTTGCTTTCTTTTTTTTTTAAGGTTTTTGCAAGGCAAATGGGGTTAAGTGGCTTGGCCAAGGCTACCACAGCTAGGTAATTATTAAGTGTCTGAGGCCAGATTTGAACTCAGGTACTCCTGACTCCAGGGCCGGTGCTCTATCCACTGCACCACCTAACCACTCCTCCCTTTGCTTTCTCTACCTTCCAATAAAATTGACCTAAAAACTATTTCCTATTGATGTTATTTTATGTTCTACCTCTATGACTACTACAATTTGTCCCTCATCTCTGGAATATACTATGACACCTCCATTTTATAGAATTTCCAACTTTCTTCAGAATACAGCTCAGGTGTCATCTTCTTTACAAAATCTTTTCCGGTGATTTCAATTCTTTTTATTAATTGATGTTTTATTTTTTCCAATTATGTATTTTGAAAGTTTTTCAACATTCATTCCATCCTCCCTTCTCACACCTCTCCCCTCAGCGAACAGTTTAGGGAATATTGAACATACACATTTGTGTTTAACATGTTTACAAATTAGTTATTTTTCTATATGAGGAATTAGGGTTGAGGGAAAAGAAAGAAAACCATGAGATAGGAAAGAAAAATATAAGAGAAATTTTTAAAAAGTAAATGTAGGGGCGGCTAGGTGGTGCAGTGGATAGAGCACCGGCCTTGGAGTCAGGAATACCTGGGTTCAAATCAGACCTCAGACACTTAATAATTACTTAGCCATGTGGCCTTGGGCAGGCCACTTAACCCCATTGCCTTGAAAAATCTAAAAACAAAACAAAAGTAAATGTATTGTTCATTCAGATTCTGAAGGGTCTTTTTCATTTGTTTTGTTTTGCTTTTCTTCCTTTGGATGTGGATAGCATTGTTCATGGCAGGTCTCCTAGGGTTGTCCTAGCTCTCTGAAATGCTGCGAGGAGCTGCATCCATCAAGGTTGATGAACTCAGAATGTTGTTGTTAATGTGTACAGTGTTCTCTTGGTTCTGCTTCCTTGGCTCAGAGTCAGTTCCTATAATTCATGATGACCTGAATTCTTACCTTCTTTCTTGAAGTTTTATTTATTTACTTGTGAACATGATATATTTTACTCTTGGTAAGTTAGCTCTTTGAGGCCAGGGGTTGTTTACTTTTTGTCTCTCTACCCTCAATATCTAATCATGCCTTATATACAATATGAACCCAATAAATGTTTGTCAAATTGAACTAATTTGTTGAATAAAAAAATATTAAATTAAACTGAATGTTTAACTAGTTTCTTAAGGAAATTCATTGAACTGAATTTGTCTTTTTACAATTATTGATTTAAATATGCTTCTGATTTAAGGAATAGCAGTTCCTGAATGTAAAGAATTTAGAACTATAAAAAATTTACATTTAATATTGTAAGGAAACTGGGATGCCTAATATATCATCCTTTTTTTAATGGTCTCATGTTCTAGAATGATTGATAACCTTAAATGTATATTTTGTGAGCACTGAAGACTTTGACTAACATAAATCAGTAATATGGTAGACATAGTTATTGGTTCTGTAGATATTGATGCAGATGTCCATTAGATAGCCAATCAAATGAAAAAAACCATTAAGCATTCACTTTTAAGTAAGGCATTGTACCAGGCATTACAAATACAAAACTAAAACGGAATGCTATTTTTAACCACAACTTGACTTTACCAAAATGTTGGTAGCCTCTCCTGTCCAAAGTTTCTGCAACTAATTGTACAGGGCAACACTTGACAAAGATACATAGAAAAGAGCAAATAATTTCAAATGATAGGAAATATGAAAAACCCCTTAAGTTAGAAGTGTTATATTTTCTATAAAAGCTGGTGAAAATATAGGAGCAGTTCTGTAGGAGGAAGCATATATGATAAGAGATAATGTACTTATTAGAATTCTAGAAACTAGTGTTCTAACTTAATTTCATTATGTTAATTTGGTATCTATTTGGAGGTAAAGAATAATGTTATTACCAGTATCTTGGATATGCTTATTAATGGTCTAATTAATTATGATGTTTTATCAGAGAGTAATTTTTCCTTCAGTTGTGATTTTTAAAAGTTTGTCTTTGTTATTTTCTTATACCCAGAGAATAGTTTTGTAATGGGAATTGGTAAGAATTCATTCAATAAAATTTTTTTTGTATTGTAAACTCTCCTGGAATATTTATTTGATCCACTAAATAAGAAAAAAATTTTCTTTCCTAAGTAACAGTAATTCTTTCCTAAGCAGCAATATTCTTATCCAGCTTTCCTAAATTCTTTTTCAGGTATAATAAACTAACAGATCAATAAATATTGATCAAAATATTGACTTTATGAAATTTAAATATCATTTTTTCCAATTACATGTAATGATAGTCTTCAACATTTATTTTTTGTAAGATTTTGATTTTTACACTTTTCTCCTCCTTACCTTTTCTTCCCCCTCTCCCCATGACAATGAGTAATCTTATGTAGGTTGTATATGTACAATCATGTTAAACATATTTCCATATAAGATATGTTGTAAAAAAATCAGAATAAAGGGAAAAACCATGAAAATGAAAAAATAAAAACAAATTTTAAAGTAAAAACAGTATGCTTTGGACTGCATTCAGACTCTATAGTTCTTTCTCTGAATGTGCATGGTATTTTCCATCACAAATCTTTTAAAATCGTCTTTGTTCATTGTGTTGCTGAGAAGAGCTAAGTCTATCATAATTGGTCATCACACAATATTGCTCTTAAGGTTTACAGTGTTCTACAGATTCTGCTCACTTCACTTAGCATCAGTTCATGTAAGCCTTTCCAGGCTTTTCTGAAATCTGCCTGCTAATGATTTCTTACAGAACAATAGTATTCCATTATATTCATCATATACAGCAGCCATTTCCCAATTGGAGTTCAGCCATCCCCTCAAATTCCAGTTCTTTGCCACTACAAAAAAGGTGCTATAAATACTTTTGCACACGTGAGTCCTTTCCCCTTTTTATGATCTCTTTGGGATACAGAACTAGTAGTGATATTGCTAGATCAAACGTTATGTAAAGTTTTATTGCCCTTTGGCATAGTTCCAAATTGCTCTCCAGAATGTTTGGATCATTTCACAACTACACCAACAATGCATTAGTGTCCCAATTTTCTCACATTCACTCCAGTATTTATCATTTTCCTTTTTTGTCATATTAATAAATCTGATAGGTATGTAGTGGCACCTCAGTTATCTTAATTTGCATTTCTCTAATCAATAATGATTTAGAACATTTTTTCATATGCCTATAGATAGCTCTAATTTCTTCATCTGAAAACTGCCTTTTCATTTCCTTTGACTATTTATCAATTGGTCTGATATTCTTATAAATTTGACTCAGTTCTCTCTCTATATTTTAGAAATGATTCCTCAATCAGAAACACTAGCTGTAAAAATTATTTTCCAGGGGGCGGCTAGGTGGCGCAGTGGATAGAGCACTGGCCCTGGAGTCAGGAGTACCCGAGTTCAAATCCAGCCTCAGACACTTATTGATTACCTAGTTGTGGTGCCTTGGGCAAGCCGCCTAACCCCATTGCCTTGCAAAAACTAAAAAAACCTAAAAAAAGAACAATTATTTCCCAGCTTTCTGCATCCCTTCTAATCTTGGTTACATTGGCTTTGTTTGTGCAAAATCTTCTCAATTCAATGTAATTTAAATGATTCATATTTCATTTTATAATGTTCTCTATCTCTTGTTTGATCATAATTTCTTTCCCTTTCCCTAGATCTGACAGATAAATTATTCCTTGCCAAATACTACTTTTTGATTCAATTTTATAATCATCAGATGCCTTATATTCTTCCTACCTCAGTTCTAACTAATCAGCAAGTATTTATTAAATGCAGCCTTTACCTTTAAAGAACTGATAAACTGTTTGAAAGAAAAATACTTTTAAATAACTTTAATACTTATAATTATTTTTCAGTAACTAGATTAACCTTTTGACTGTGTTAAGATAGATATCATGATAGATATTATGAGTCTCTCTAGAAAATGTTCCTTGTGATTGATACTTGGCCTTATTTATAACAGTTTCATTCAAAATTGGCTGGTCATATTGATTAATATATAATATTTTCTTTATTATTTCTAGAAAAATAAACAGATCACAAGGTCCTGAGATAGTATTTTATTTTGTTTAGCATCTGAAAAAAAAGGTAATACAAAAGCATGAATTGTATTTTTAATTATATACAATTTTCACAAATTTCCACACATTTTCAGAAATACATTTTTCTTTTCCCAGGATAATGCATGATATGAGCAGACAGCAGATGTCCAGTCATAGTTAAAATTTTTGAACAGTTGGAATGTTTGGAGAAGCAAGCAAAGTGACAAGAGAGGGAAACTTTATTAAAGGCTGCCAAAGTAATTGGTTTGTTGTATTTTTAAAATAGTCCAACAATTAAATAGCATTTATGTATCATGAATATGAAAAAAGATTCACGTATTAAGGTTAAATTATTTATTCATTTATGAAACCTTAGATTAGTAATAACAATAGTGTAAAATAAAGTTAATCAGTTCAGTTATTGTGCTGCAATTTCGGTCTTTAAAAATATAATAGAATTTCAAAATACTAAATACACAGAACAGCAAAATAGATGTTTAATTATCATCTAGTTTAGAAGCAAAAAATATTAATAATTGTTTCCTATTCTCATTCTCATTTTGCCCAATAATCTTAGCTTCCAATTATTTGTAATTTAAAAAAATCATTTGATGTTTTTTGTCCTTTTCTAGATCATTTTATTATCTGAAAAGTCTAGTCCCTACCTTCAGGATTCTTCAGATCCTTTCCTTCTTACTTCAAACACCTTTGAAATCTTCCTTCAGTCTTATTTTATCCTTGAACTATTATTCCATTTCACTTCCAAACTTTTCAACAGTAGACTATGCTTGCTTCCATTTCCTCCATACTCAGTTTTTTTTAGCCCCTTACAATCTGACTTCTATCCCCACTACTATATTGGAATTGCTTTTTTTTCCCAAGGTTATTTGTGACACCCCCCCCCCCCCATCACTGATGGAGTGCCTTTTAGCCCCTGATTCTCCTTGACCTCTCTTTAACATTTGACACAGCTGACATTTTCATCTAGTACAAGAAATTACCGAGAGAGAAAAATGAAGACTGTAGAACTAGAATATTAGAGGATATCTCAATTAAAGGGTCAAGATGTGGAAATAAAACCAGAGAAGGAACATTTGAAGATATAGGGGAGAGAATGTTACAATAGCTAAGGAATAGGAGATATCAGAATCTTAGCATTTTAGACTGTGAAGAGATCTCAATGACTATCTAAATAAATTTATCCCTGAAAAGAGATAGCCTTACTCTTACATACCCAACAAGTTACCATCCTGTCTCATCTTTAAAAACCTCCAGTAAAGTCTAAAACTTAAATTTGCTCCTTTTAATTTCTGCCCATTGTTCAAGGTTCTATCCTCAACAGAAAACATTCTAATTCCTTGACATTAGGACAAAAACCTCCCTTGGTGGCTTCATCCATTTTTCATTTGTCACTTTGTGCAGATCACTACTGTCTCTATAACATCTTTCATATACATCTCTTTTCTCATTCTACTCCACACTTAGATCTTTATCACTTCTAGCCTGGACTATTGCTCTAAGCTGCAATATTGCTATATTGATTTCCCACTCTCATGCCTTTCCCACTCAAGTCCATCCTCCACTCATCCATCTGCCAAAGTAATTATCCTGAAGTGCAAGTCTTACGATGCTACTGTCTGCCCATTCAGTAAACTCTAGTTGGCTTCATTAAATATAAAGTTATTTATTTGGCACTTCAGGTTCTTCATAACATGAATCTTTCCAGTCCTTTCTATATTTTTTTCCTTTCATATATTGTCCAATTTAGCCATACTGGCCTGTTGGTTATTCCTCTCAAACAATATTTCATGTTCTTCCTCTGTGTCTTTATTTTGATATGTTCCATGCCTAGAATGCTTTCCTTCCTCACCTCAGCCTTTTAGAATACCTTTGCTGTTCAGTCATTTTTCAGTTGTGTCCAACCCTTTGTGATCCCCCCCCCCCAGTTGGGGGTTTTCTTGATAAAAGATACTGGAATGTTTTACCATTTCCTTCTACAATTCATTTTATGGCTGAGGAAACTGAGACGAATAGAGTTAAGTGACTTGTTCAGGGTCACACAGCAAGTAAATGTCTGGAACCAAATTTGAACTCAGGGAGATGAGTCTTCCTGACTCCAGGTCTAGCCTTCTATCCATTGTGCCACCTAGCTGCCCTTAGAACCCCTAGGTTCCTTCAAGAATCAGTTCAAACCTCCCCATTTGCAAGAGGCCTTTCCCTGTCTCCTCAACTGCTAGAATCTTCCGCTCTAAAATTATCTTTTTTTTTTTTTAGGTTTTTGCAAGGCAAATGGGGTTAAGTGGCCCCAAGGCCACAGAGCTAGGTAATTATTAAGTGTCTGAGACCGGATTTGAACCCAGGTACTCCTGACTCCAAGGCCGGTGCTTTATCCACTATGCCACCTAGCTGCCCACTTTCATCTATTTCTTATGTATCCTCTATATAAGTTTATTTACAGATTATCTTCCCCCATTTGAATGTATGTTCCTTTAGAACAGGGGCTGTTTTTGCCTTTCTTTGCATACAGCATTTATTTCAGTACTGACCATAGTAAATGCTTAATAAATGGTTTTTGAATGACTGTCTTACCTTTGATTCTTTCTTGTCACTTGTATCTAATCAGTCACCAAGGTCTCTTAATTCTCCCTTTGCATTTATTTATTGAGTCCTTTCCTGGCATTTACCCTCTTTCAGATTCTCCCACTTTCCACTTGGACTGCTGCAGCAGTTTCTTTAAAGATTTCCCTACCTCATGGGCAGAGCCAAGATGGCGACAAGAGCAGATAGTGTCTTAGGCGCTCTCTAATAAATCTTAGAAACTAAGGACTTTAACTAAATTTTCGAGAGACAGAACCCACAGAGGGACCCAGTGAGGCAGTTCTCCTACTCAAGATAACCTGAAAAAGAGCATAAAGGCTCTGCTCCCCAGGGTTGGAGGGGCAGCTGCCAGAGGGGTGGCCCGCCAGAGCAAAAGAACTTCAGCCTCCTGGAGGCAGCCCCAGGGTGCTCGGAGCTGAAGCTCACAGCAGCAGGGGAGTTTCCTGACCTATGCCCTGGGGAGCACTGGGCACAAATTTGGGGAACAGCAGGGGACCTCTGCCAGAGAGAGCACTTGAAGCCCAGCCCTCAGGGCACACAGCAAGCAGCTTGGCCAAGGCAGGAAACAGATGCAGGTGGAGCTGGTAAGCAGGAGCCCCCAGGGCAAGAGCCCATTGAGGTGAGGGAGAAGAGTGAAGAGAGACTGCTGAGCTCTGCCCTCTGCCCCTGGAACAGGACTCTGGGACTCTAAACACATTCAGATCCTGATCGCAGTTTAGGCCCCGCATAGAACAGCAGCCCCCCCCCCCCCCACCTCAGCCCCATAGCAGAGGGAGGCACATATGGTCATTCACAGGCCAGGAGGGAGGACAGAGCTTCACACACTGAGACTCTTGTGGGAGTGTCCCAAAAGCTCAGGAAGCACCCCCAAAACAGGCTTAGGCTGGGAAAATGAGCAAGCAGAGAAAAAAAAAGAACACCATTGAGAAATACATTATCTGTGATCCCAAGAAGGATCAATATACTCAGTCTTAAGATGAGGAAACACAAGCTCCTGCATCTAAAGACTCCAAGAAAAACAGAAACTGGGATCAGGCTATGACAGAGCTCAAAAAAGACTTTGAAAATCAAATGAGGGAGTTAGAAGAAAAACTGGGAAAAGAAAGGAGAGAGATGCAGGAAAAACATGAAAATGAAGTCAGCAGCCTAGTCAAGGAAATCCAAAAAAATGCTGAAGAAAATAGCATGCTAAAAACCAGCTTAGGTCAAATGTATAAAATAGTTCAAAAAGTTATTGAAGAAAAGAATGCTTTAAAAAGCAAAATTGGCCAGATGGAAAAAGAGATAAGAAAACTCTCTGAGGAGAACAAATCCTTCAGACAAAGAATAGAATTCAGGGAGATTGATGAATTTACAAGAAATCAGGAATCAATACTTCAAAACCAAAACAATGAAAAATTAGAAGAAAATATGAAATATCTCATTGAAAAAACAACTGATATGGAAAACAGACTTAGGAAAGATAATTTAAAAATTATTGGAATACCTGAAAGCCATGATCAGGAAAAGAGCCTTTACGTCATTTTCAAAGAATTACTACAGGAAAATTGCCCTGATATCCTAGAAGCAGAGGGCAAAATAGAAATGGAGAGAATCCATCAATCCCCCTGAGAAAGAGATCCCAAAAAACCAACCCTTAGGAATATTATAGCCAAGTTCCAGAACTCCCAAGTCAAAGAGAAAATATTACAAGCAGCCAGAAGGACACAATTCAAATATCATGGAGCTGCAGTCAAGATCACACAGGACTTAGCAGCAACTACATTAAAAGCTTGTAGGGCTTGGAATATATTATACCGGAAGGCAAAAGAGCTTAGAATGCAACCGAGAATCAACTACCCAGCAAAACTCAATGTCCTCTTCCAGGGAAAAAGATGGACTTTCAATAAACCAGGGGAATTTCAAATGTTCCTGTTGGAATGGCCAGAGCTGAACAGGAGGTTTGACCTTCAAATACAGGACTCAGGTGAAGCATAGAGAGTGGAGGAGAGGGGGGAAATATGAGGGACTTAATGATGAACTGCATGTATTCCTGTATAGAAAAATGACACTGATAATACTCATATGAACCTTCTCAGTTAATAGAGCAGATAGAGGGAGCTTTTATAGTTGAAGCACATGAGAAAGCTGAATTGGAAGATAAAATATGGTGTAAAAATGGAGTCAATAGAAAAAAAGGGAAATGTAATGGGAAAAAGAGGGGAGAGAGGGGGAGTAGGCTGGGATGTTTCATATAGTGGGATTTTTCTTTATTGCAGTGAGCTGTTGTGATGATATGGAGGGGGGAGGACAGGGGGAATGGGGGAGGTCTTCGCTCTCGTTGGAGGTGGCTAGGAGAGGAAGCAGCATATATACTCAGTAGGGTGTAGGCATCTGGAGTGGGGGGGGGGACGGGGGAAGGGGGGATTGTGAGTGATGGAGGAGAGGATGGACCATGGTGGGAAGAGTGGTCAGATATAACACATTTTCTTTTTTACTTCTTGCAAGGGGCTAGGATTGGATGGCCTGTCCGGGACCATGGAGCCGGGTGGATGCTGGGCCTAAGGGGTGGGGTGGGGGGCTCGGGGCCTCTTGGTCCCAGGACCAGGGATCTGTCTGCTATGACACTCAGCTACCCTACAGCAGAGTCAGAGTGAAGGGGGAGAGATAATGTGGTACATGGTAGTGGAGAAGTACGAGGGGAGGAAGTTGCGATCAGCAATGGCAACGGAGGAGAAGTATGGAAATGACTTTTGTGATGGATTTCTTATAGAGAATGTGATCCACCCGTGACAGAGTTGTTGGTGTTGGAACAAAGACTGAAGCACATTTTTTATTGTTATTATTTTTGGGGGGGTACAGGGCAGATGGGGCTGGGTGGCCTGCCTGGAGCTGCATAGCAGGGTGATCATTGGGTGTCTGAGGCCAGATTTGGACCTGGGTGCTCTGGGCTCAAGGGCCAATGCTCTGTCCACCACCCAGCCACCCCTACTATTATTACTATTTTATTTTATTTTGGGTCTTTTTTTTTTCTTTTTTCTTTTGGTTTTTGCAGGGCAGTGGGCTTGGGGCGGCTTGCATGTCACACGGCTGGGTGATTGCTGGGTGTATGGGGCCGGATATGGGCTCAGGTCCTCCTGGATCCAGGGCTGGTGCTCAGTCCATTGTGTCACCTGGCCATACCTACAATTATTACTATTACTTTATTTTGATTTTAATTTTTTTCTCTCCCCTTTACTTTATCGCTCAAGCGAGTCAATATTTTTTTGGGGGAGGGGGTATTTTGCTTACTCTTAAACAAGAATATTTTATTAATGTATAAAAAAACATTATTTGTACAAAATGAGAATAAATAAATATTAAATATTAAAAAAAAGATTTCCCTACCTCTAGTGACTTCCTCTCAGTCTTTTTGGTATATATGTTTAATCACATCACTGTCTTGTCAATCCATTTTTCAATGTGTTAGAATTCTCTTAGCTATATTGATGTCACTGTCATTTAGAAAGAATTAACAATTTTTACTGAAGTCTAACTCTTCAGGACCACAAGGTTGCTCAAGCATCTCAGAAGAAAATTTAGGGATTGATCTGAAATTGCAACAAAATGTCATTAAGCCAAATTTATTCAGAGCAGTGTATAATTGAATCATTTGCTATTTACCCCATCCAATTCAGTGCCCCTTTTCAAATCAAAATATTGGAAAGGAATCTAGTTAATAATTCTAAACTTTTTTTCTGCTTCCTGACATTTCAAATTAATGAAATCTTTGTATTTGCTTACTAAGCTATTTGGGGATGATTAGTGGTATCATATAATCCTTAAGGTGACTTCCAGTTGATGGTATGAATCTCATGTCTTTCTAAATTTGGGCATTATTAAGAATAATCTAAAATTTTCAGATATTTTTGTTCTGAATACATTGGTTCATATAAATGTTCATCTTTAGTATTTATTCTTCTAGGCTTATAGTTTTGAATCTCTTGCCTGATAATTAGATTGTAGAAATTTCAAAGACTAACATTCTTGCTGATGTGACATCATCTGTTACCTTCTTTTAGTAATTTTGGTAGAATAGAAATCAGTGAAACAATTTAATTTAGGATATTTAGGATAATGAGCTAAAATATTGAAGGTTAAGTTCAAGAATAACTTATTTTTGCTTGCATACCACTGTGTCACAACTCTTATGAAGGCAAACTTCTGTTTGTAATGGTGTTTTGCAGTTGGTAAATTAGTTCTTAAAGAAGGATTTTAAGAAATGAGGACAAATCCAGCCATCCCATCATATCAAAGATATAAAATTGTAATTCTTCATAGGTTGAAATACTGCAAAAAAAAAAAGAAATACTGCTTAACACTATATTAAATTTTCTGTGTTCAAACAATTGTATCAACAATAATTAAAAGTCAATTTTTCCATTGCCAAAACATCTTATTTTTCTGGCATTACCACTCAAACTGTAGACAATGAGAAACTTGATTTAGTCTTCCTTGGGAAGCTTAGCAGAAAAATTAATGGATATGCTTTAAGATCACACTTTCAGACTTCTGTGTAGGTTTGCCCAAGCCAGTTTGTGAAGATGCAGAGTTCTTCTGTCTCTCCATTATTTATGTTTTGGATTTTTCTGTGATTTCTGATCATAGTAATTCTTAGGGTTGTTTTCTCTCTTTCCCTTTTCCCCCACCCCCAAGTATTATCTTCAGTAAAAGAAAATAGTCATTGAAGAAATGATCCTCTCCCACTTTGGATTTTCATGCTCCTTTGGTAACAAACCCTGCATTTCTTCAGCATGTTTCCTGTTCTTTTATTGTGTACTTGGTGCCATTCCCCAAATCTCATTCTAATTTTCCCTGGAGGGCAGCCTTCATTACTTGCTGCTGATGATCATGGAGAAGGGAATGTAGTTGTTTTAGCTTTCTTGTTTTGTGCCATACTCTTAAAGTGAGCACTGTTAGCGGGTGATCATACAGCTGCTTAAGCCCATAGGCTGTTTTTTAACCGCATTACTTCTCTCAGGGGACTTCTGTGTTTATTTCGTACTCTGTCTGTACAGTGTTGCTCTTGATCTGGGAGTGTCTGACCCATTGGGGCTTTCAGAAACCTTGAGATTATCACTTTTTCCATCAAGTAATTTTCCTATTTTAAATACAAAAAGGCTAAGTGCTTTAAACAAAATTATAGAATTGACTATTAAGTCTATAATAAAAATTTGTCTCTTTTTAAAAAAGAATGTTAGAAAAAATCATTTATGTGCAAAAAATAATTCACTTTTGCCTTGCTTCAGTATGCATTTTTTACTCTGTTATACAGTATAATTACGTAGAATTTTGGAAATAGAAAGAATCTTAGGGATTATCTAGCTTAATCCATTTTTTTACAAAGGGGGAAACTGAGACCTAGAGAAAATAACAATCAACCACACAATTTATCACAGACAGGGCCAAGACTAGAATTCAAGTACACTGACTTCCAGCCCTAGTTTTTTTTTTTTTTTTTTCAGGAAATCTTGCTATCCCTCTTTTATCCACAGTTCTCCTCTTTCAATAGTACAATGCATTTCTAAACTTGTGCTTTTCCATCTTTTAAACTCATCTTACTCTGAAATCCAGTAACTATCTTGTTGATAGTTGATAGAAATCCAGTAACTATCTTATCTGATAGGGGATGTTTCTTTTCCATTGAGTTTTGTTCATAGGATTCTTCTGATCAAGAAGGCTGGCTTAATAAGAGACAGCTCTCCCAACTCCTATATACTTACTCCAAGGAAAAAATCCACTGAAATTCGCCCTAGATGGAATAAGGAATAAGAAATACAGTATCTCCTTTCATCTAAGAAGCTAAAAAGAGGTTATCTAGATATTTATGGAAAATAGAAATGGGGGTTTCTCAGCATGATTAGAGCTAGACCAAGGACTACTGTAGCCTACATGTTACTATTCTTGAGGCAGAAAGAAAGAATTTCTCTGAAATCAGAGATCCATGAGATCCCAAGAAATCCCAGTCCTGTTCCTAGCAGTAAGTTCCTAGTTCCTTGTTCTGAAAGACCAGAGAGACCTTTAAAAAAACTAGATCTTTTAATCAAGTGTCTAGGCAGGTCTAACCTCAAAAGGTAGAGTCAACAAAGAAATAAGATGAACCATGGTAAGATGAAGCAGGACTCAACATCCTACCCAAAAGCATTGTAGGGTGCAGAAGCTGCACCTATCACCAAACCTAATGTCAGGAACTAAATGAGGAGTGATAAAAAATTCAAAGAAAACACTCACCAGAATAGGAATTCTTGCAAATGTAAAGATAACCCTTTCCCCCAGAGATTATAACTTCCTAACAACATCAAGCAGAGACATGAAGGAAAACATGGACTTCCCACAAGGACAACATGAGTACCTCTTTTTTGAGGAAAGAATTGGAAGGATAAATAGATTAGAAGAGAAAGAAGTAGGGGCGGCTAGGTGGCACAATGGATAAAGCACCAGCCCTGGAGTCAGGAGTATCTGGGTTCAAATCCGGTCTCAGACACTTAATAATTACCTAGCTGTGTGGCCTTGGGCAAGCCACTTAACCCCATTTGCCTTGCAAAAAAACCTAAAAACAAACAAAAAAAAAGAAGAGAAAGAAGTAAACCTTACTGAAGTAATGAAATCCCTGAAAAATAGAATAGAAAAAATTAGAAATCAGTAGCTCCATGAATGAAAAGAAATATTAGAAAAAATCAAAAGAGTAAAATAAGAAATAGTATAAAAATTAATTGATCTGGAAGTAGAGATAATTTAAGACATTGAATTCCTTAATAACTGATTTTTTTTAAAAAAAAGTCTAAACACCATATTTCAAGAAATCATAAATTAAAACTGATCATATTTATTAGAGCAAATGGGAAAAGTAAAGATAAAAAAATTCCACTAATCATCTTGTGGAAGGGATCCAAAAATAAAAACTTACAGGAATATTATAGCAAAAATCCAGTGTCTATATCAAAGGGAAAAAATGCTGTGTAAACATCTAGAAACAGTTCAGATACCACAGTCAGGACCTCCAAGACCTGGCAACTTTTCCTGGGGATGAAAGGAGATCATGTAATACAAATTTCAAAAATCAAAAGATGTAGACGATGAATTTCTTATCTTGCAAATGTGATTATAATCTATAGGGAGAAAACATATCTATATAGCAATAGAGGACTTTCAAGAATTTGTCATGAAAAGCTCAGACCCGAATAGGAATTTTCAAATGAAAACACAAGAGTCCAGAGAAACCTTGAAAAATTACTTTGTAGAACAATTGAAAGGAACTAGTATTAAAATTCTATTAGTAGGAGAAGAAATGTGTTTTTGCAGAACTTCAATGTCTTTGAAGTATGTTAAGGGAATGAAATAAGAAAATAAAAGTCTTGGGAACAAACTGCCACTACCCTAAGACTTTTAAGATGGGAAGCAAAGAAGTACATTTTTAGAAATGGCCAGTCTATTGATTTATTTTATTTTATTATGTTTTTGTGTTAAAAGGTTTTCTTTTAAAAATTATATTCCTCATTTAATGCGTGTGTAAGTGCCAAAAAGAAGGAAAAATATCATTAAGATTTATTTTAAAGTTCAAAGAATATATTCTTCATTACATAGTATAGTTTTCTGAAAGAGAATAAGGAAAGATGCAGGGGAATGTATAGATTATATAAAATTATTTTTAATAGTATGCAGAAGAGAGCAGATAGAAGTTCAGAAGAAATCATGGATAAGTAGGGAAATTTTTGAAAATAATGTGTAGAATTTATTACTTTCAAAAAATATGAAGTATGAAATGGAGATTTATTACAGATTTATTACATTATTTTATGTTTTGCTATGTGTATGGACATGCCTTTTTTGATATTTCTCTTCTGAATTAAAAAAACTTTTGTTTTTGTTTTTATGGGGCATTAGGCTATTTGACTTGCCCAAAGTCATGCAGCTAATAAGTAATCTAATAATAAGTAATCTAATTAAGACAGCTAATAAGTGTCTTAAGCCAGATTTGAATTAAGGTCTTCCTGACTCCAGTGCTGGTGCTCTAGCCACTATGCCACTAACTGCCTAGAATAAAAAGCATTAAAAAAAGTTTTACTTATCTTTTCTTTTCTCTTTTTTATAAAATTTGTACTTTTGAAAACTTTTAAAGTCGTTTATAAGGCATCATATTCATACATACTATATGTTCTTATACACTGTGATAAAGCAATATTTTTATAATTCTTGATTTAAATGGTTTAATTTCATTGGTTCCTGAATTTTTTTAATCAATCTTGTGAGATTCTTAGCCCCCACAATTATAGTTTTTAATGTCCTTTTTATAGATCACAAAATCCTCATTGTTGAACGAGATGGGAACTTAGAAGTCATTGAATTCAATCTCCCTCTCATTTTACAGATGAGGAAAATGAGGCCTAGAGAAATAATTTGTCCAAGGTCACAAAAGTACCAAATATCAGGGACAGATTATAAATTTAATTTTCTGACTCCCAAACCAATGATCTATCCATGATATTTCACTAAGTCCTGTTTGCAACATTTATAAAGAAAACAAATTTTTCTAGAATCACATATTTTTACATATTTACTTAGTATTCTCTCTTTGAGAATATAATAACCTTTCAGAATTTTTCATTCCTTTTATAATTTTGGGAAATGAATCTGAAAGTAGGATGGGTAATAGGAGGAACAGAATAGCTTTTCTTGACTTCTGTTATAGTGTTCAGAGCCATCTTGTCACCTTTTTTAATATGCCTCCATGCTATTAAGCACACAGTAGATATATTATGATTAATTTTCATAATAAAAATGAGTCAGGGGGGCAGAGACAAGATGGTGGAATAAATGCAAGGACTTCCTCAAGCTCTCTGGCAAACCACTCCAAAATACCTTTAAATAATGACTTTAACCAAATTCTAGAGTAGCATAACCCACAAAAAGACTGAGTAAAATATTTTTCCAGCCCAGGACAACTTGGAAGATCTGCAGGAAGGATCTGTTACACCAGGGTTATAAAGGGCCTGCAGTACAGCCCAGACTCTGCTGGATCAAATTGACTCCAACCATCCAAGAACAGACTGTGGGGCGCCTGGGTTCTTTGGGGTGCCTAAGTCCATGGCAGCAGTGGCAATTTCCAGATCTCTCTATCCAGGGATTGCAAGGATAATTGGGAAGTTCACCAGAGTGAGAGCAGAGCTCAGTCCTCCCCAGCCCTCAGTGCAGACCCAGTCCCAGGGGACCAGGAGCAGGTCTAGGGAGTCACCCAGCAAAAAGCCACTGGGCAGCTTCTTCTGGAATGCTCAGTCTATACATGGTAAGGGGGTTGGGGAGATTACATATGTCTCTTTCCTTTACCTGAGGCAGAACTTTGCCCATATTCAGATCCAGGTCCCAATCTGGGTCCCCAGACTCAGGAAAAGGAGCAGAAGCACAACATAGTTTACTGCCTGTATTGGAACAAGTTCCAGGGCAGAGGGGAATGCTTGTGGTCATCCACAGACCAGAGCAGACATAGCCTCTCATAAGACCTTGGAGGAATTGAGAACTTGCAGGGACCTGGGAATGTCCCTGAAAACAGCTGCAAAAACCCCTAATAGCTGGAAGCAGAACTCTACTCACAAAGAGTTAAAATCAAGTCATAGTGAGGAAATGAACAAACAACAGAAGGGAAAAAAAATCCAACCATAGAAAATTACTCAGAATATAACAAAGTCCAAGCTTTGGAATCCAAAACCTCCAAGAAAAATATCAATTGATCTCAGGTTATGGAAGAGCTCAAAAAAGATTTTGAAAATCAAGTAAGGGAGGTAGAGAAAAAAATGGGAAAAGAAATGAGAGTGATACAGAAAAATAGTGAAAACCAAGTCAGCAGCTTGATGAAGGAGATACAAAAAATATACTGAAGAAAATAACATCTTAAAAGCCAGTTTGATTCAAATGTAAAAAGCAGTTCAAAAGGCTGATGAGGAGAAGAATGCCTTAAAAAGCAGAAGTGGATAGATGGAAAAGGAGGTACAAAAACTCTCTGAAGAACATAATTCCTTAAAATGTAGAATGGAGCTAAAGGAAAGTTGATTACTTTATGAGAAATCAAGAAACAATAAAACAAAACCAAAAGAATGAAAAACTAGAAGAAAATGTAAAATGTCTCATTGGAAAAAACAACTGGCCTGGAAAACAGATCCAGAAGAGATAATTTTAAAATTGCTGGACTACTTGAAAGTCATGACTAAAAAATGAGCCTAGATTTCATTTTTCAAGAAATAATCCAGGAAAACTGCCCTGATATCCTAGAATCATCAGAGGCTAAAATAGAAATGGAAAGAATTCACCAATCATTTCCTGAAAGAGTTCCCAAAATGAAAACTGCTAGGAATATTATAACCAAGAAGTCAAGGAGAAAATATTACAAACATCCAGAAAGAAACAATCCAAATACTGAGGAGCTACAGTCAGTAGTTTTAGAAGCTTCTACATTAAAGACTCATAGGACTTGGAATATGATATTCCAGAAGGCAAAGGAGCTTGGATTATAACCAAGAATAAACTACCCAGAAAAACTGAACATACTCTTTCAGGGGGAAAGATGTATATTCAGTGAAATAGGGGACCTTCAAGATTTCCTGATGAAATGACCAAAGCTGAACAGAATGTTTGATCTTCAAGTATAGGACTCAAGTGAAGCACAGAGAGAGTGGAGGGTCAGGGCAAATCATAATGGACCTAATAATTTTGAATTTCTTGTATTACTGCATGGAAAGATTACTCATGTAAACCTCATTTATTACAGCAGGTAGAAGGAACATATATATATATATATATATAGAAAGTACAGGAGTGAGTTGAATTTAAAGTATAATATATTAAAAAGATGAAATTATTGAGGGAGAAAGGAGTGTACTGAAAGAAAGGATAAATAGAATAGAATAAGTTATTTCACAAAGTCAAGAAAATGCTTTTGCAATGGAGTAGAAGAGGGGGAAGGTGAGGGGGAATGAGTGAGCTCATTGGAAGTGACTTTGAGAGGGAATAACACACATATTCAATTGGGTATAGAAATCTATCTTAACCTAGAGGAAAATAGGAGAACAAAGGGTTGGGAGAAAGGGTACAGGGGAAGGGAGGAGGGATGTAGGTGATAGAGAGGGAAGATCGTGGGAGAGGCTAGTCAGATGCTACACCCTTTTGAGGAGGGAAAAGAAGAGAGAGAGAGAATAGAATAAATGGGTGGGGGAAATAGGATGGAGGGAAATACACCTAGCAATAGCAACTGTGGGAAAAAATATTGAAGCAATTTCTCTGATGGAGTTACAAATAAAGAATGTGTTCCATCCTAAAGACAGAGCTGATGCTGTCTGAATACCGATAGAAACATACTTTTTTTCTTTTCACTTTATTTTTCTTAAGATTTTTCTTTCTTTGTGGAAAGGGATTATGGTTACTTTTACAATATGACTATTTGTAGTAATACTTTTCATGACTACACATTTTTTTTTGTTTTTAGATTTTTTCAAGCCAATGAGGTTAAGTGGCTTGCCCAAGGCCACACGGCTAGGTAATTGTTAAGTGTCTGAGGTCGGATTTGAACCCAGGTACTCCTGACTCCAAGGCTTGTGCTCTATTCACTGCGCTACCTAGCCACCCCTTATGACTACACATTTTTAACCTACACCAAGTAATTGTTTTATCAATGAGGGAATGGGATGGGAAGAAAAGAGATAATTTGGAACTCAAAATATGGAAGGTGAATGTTGAAACTTACCTTTTGCATGTAGCTGGGGGAAATTTTTTTAAATAATTTTTTTAAAAATAGAAATAAAAAATAATTAATAATAAAAAACAAAAATGTGTTCTGTAGTGGTGAGGTATGGAGTTTAAAATGACCTCAACCAAAATTAGAGTCAAATGAGCAAGATATCTGAAGGGGTCATGAAACTCCATGAGACAAAAATCTTATATTAGAGACTTTGATAAGTGTAGGGACCCCAGAAAAACCAAGGTAGGAATAAACTACATCTCAGAGTACTTTGAAAAATTCAAGCTGTCCAGGGGCTAGAGCAGAAGTGGACAGAAAGCACAATAAATGATTGCTCAAAAATATCTTTGTTGAATTAAAACTATCCATTTAGAAGATGATGTGCCATGACAAGAACCATACCAGCAATTTTCTGCCTAAGGTTTCATGGACTTGCACATAATGGACTCTTCTTGTATTTTCATAGACTAAATGAGCAAATGAAAATGACAAGGGAAGTCACATCTGGAAATGGATTCCTTTTTACAAAATAGAGTAGCACTTCCATGTTCCTCTAAGCATAAAGAAAGACATATCTACCTACTTCATACTTCACCAAATGGGTCACATTTGTTCAGCAGGTATCATTATTTTATATGAAGGATGATATAACTGAAAAGATAATTGTTTCAGGAATGCAAAGACTAAGTTTTTATTAGGAAAATCTGAAGATAAATTACTTTTTTAAAAAATTTATTATTTAACTTGTTTATGAGAATTTTGTTGTTTCTCTTAGGATGACCCTTCCCTTGTCATTTTTGTAAGACATAAATCACAATGCAGGGAAACAGAGAGGGGAGAAGAAACCTGTCATTCAAAGGCTTTCAGATAGCATGGTAGAAAATTTCACAGAACCATATTTGGATTACTATTTGTCGTTGAGTCACGTTCAACTCTTTGTGACCTTATTTGGGATTTTCTTGGCAAAGATACTGGTATGATTTTCCATTTTCTTCTCTAACTAATTTTACAGCTAAGGAACTAAAGGAAACAAAGTTAAGTGACTTGACCAGTGTCACATGGCTATTAAGTATTTGAGACCATCTTTGAAATTAGGAAGATGAATTTTCCTTATTCCAGGTAATCATTCTTTTACTGTGCCACCTGGTTGCCCCTTAGGTTACCGTAATTCTATGTAAATGTAACCCATTTAGCAGGGGGAAAGGGATGCTATGGTAATTATGGTTTTTAGGTAAAATCTGATGAAGAAGGGGTGGCTAGGTTGCATAGTGGATAGAGCATTGGCCCAGGAGTCAGGAGTACCTGAGTTCAAATCCGGCCTCAGACACTTATTGATTACCTAGTTGTGTGGCCTTGGGCAAGCCACTTAACCCCATTTGCTTTGCAAAAAAAAATACCTAAAATCTGATGAAGAGCATCATATGGACCCCTGTTTCACAAGAATGAATAGCAATCTAAATTAGGGCTAATTCTATGATATAGTCATTAAGGCAGGAAGTAATGATTTTCAAAAAGAGTATACTATGGATTATTGTGCCTTCAACTTATTATTGATATTAGAAAATAAACATTACCTAATATCAATATTATTCATCAACATTAAATGGAAATATTATTATTGATCCTGATCTATGATTTCATTAATGTACAAGCTCCATGCAGATCAGTAACTTATATGTGAGAGAAGATTCAAATAGATTTCCTGATTACAAGACTATTCCTCCATCTACTGTGCCACAACTTCCTTTGACAAAATATTCAGTTCACTTATATAATAACTGCAGTTTCTATACAGGTAACAAATTTTTTAAAGACCTCAAGGAAATTGATTCATTCATTAATTTTACAAGAAGGATGACTAACTAAAATGTAATTCTGGACAAAGCAAAAGTTGAAACTAAAAAAATTCTGACATTAATTATTGGTATGTTAATTTGCCAAAATTTCAGAAGATGGTATTTTTTTCCCTCAGAAGAAAATGCATTTAGGTGTTTGCCACCTTTTTTTGCTTTTCAATGGAACTATGTTATCTTCAGTGTGAGCACTCACCCCAGTGGTTTATTGCATTCCTACCATCTAATTCTGTATGATTCTTGTTTGTCTTCCCATAAATTTCCAAAGAGGATTTATCCAGCAGACTAAAGGTTTTCCAAAAATATTCCTTGAAAACCAGTTGATATTGGAGCGGCTAGGTGGCACAGTGGATAAAGCACTGACCCTGGAGTCAGGAGTACCTGGGTTCAAATCTGGTCTCAGACACTTAACAATTACCTAGCTGTGTGGCCTTGGGCAAGCCACTTAACCCCATTTGCCTTGCAAAAAACCCTAAAAAAAAAAAAGAAAGAAAACCAGTTGATATTTCAACCAATCTGTCTGTTATTTTTTCCATTTTCTATATGACTAATCCACTTCATTTGACAGTTATACATGTCCTGGTTGATATTCCTTATACACTACTTACCTCTAAATCATTGTAAGCTTAATTTACTACCAATACAAATTCATCCATTGTCCTTTTGGGTCAATTTTTAGATTGTGGTCTTCATGACTTGCAACAAAAAAATATCATAATACATTGAATTAGTCCATCAATGTCTTGGATATATATTTATTAAAGACAGATGTTGAACTGGGTCCAGAATTGAAGAGGAGGAAGAGGAGAGCCAACTAGAGGCAGTTGGAAAATTATGTAATAGTTTTAATGATTCTAAGATACTTCTTGACCTCCAAACCTGTATTTTATGTATTAGTATACTTATGGGATGTTATGTGACTGATTATCTTGAAACTAATACTAATCTCTGAAAAATAATCGTGGTTGAAGCAAAGACAATGGAGAAGCACATGTAGGTAGGTACAGGTAGGCTTCAGGGTATTATTAACAGTAACTGATGTGCATAAAGTGACATGAATGGCATCAAAGACATGAATAGCTGTAAAATGAAGTGAACTAGTTATGCAGTGAGAGAGTAGGCTAGCAGATGGACACAATGTTAAAAGACCCAGAATTTTAGTGAAAACCTCCATGGAGGTTCTCCCAGCCCCACCCATTCTCTGGATTTCTCTTCCCTTTTCAACTGTCTTGCTACTGCAAAGATACCTCCAACCTGAGGTCCATTTTCTAGACTGGCAAGTCTCTGGCTCCGATATTTCATGAAAAGGCCTGGTCATGTTTATTTTGCTTGCTTGACTCACTCTCTGGACTTCATCTCCCACTTTCCACAGCTTGCCCTTGTGTGAATAACACTTTACTCCCTCCCCTGGTTTCTGCTGATTTTTTCCCCATGACAATATAAGCTTTTTGAGGGAGTTGTCTTGTTTGTTTATATCCCAGGGTTTAGCACTGTGTTGGCAGATAGTAAGCACTTAAAAATTCTTGCTCACTCTATCTGCTTGTCTGTCTGTCTAGCTAGCTAGTTAGTTACCTACCTACCTACCTATCTGCCTGCCTACCTGTCTTTAGGGAACACATAAACAAGAATAAAAAATATGGATGGGTTGTAATCTCCACTGGGGGACAAAGTACCCATACCAATACACACTGATTTCATGTTACTTTACTTTGTCCACCCTATTCTTTAGTTATATTGGTCTACTGGTTATTCCCTAAACCTATCATCCTATCTCCATACCTTTCTGCATGCCTGGAAAACAAGACCTCTTCTCTGCTTCCTCTCAGAATCCTTATATTCTTCAAGGTTACCTATTTTCTTTATCAATTTAATTCATCAATTGTTTATTAACTAAGCAATGTGCTAGATGCTAGGTGTACATAAACTAAAATAGAAAAGTTAAACATTCTACAGAGGGTAAAACAACACGGAAAAAGTAAATACTAAATATATACCAAGTACATTCAAAGTAATCTGAGGGTAGGAAAGGGGTAACACTAATAATATCAGGAAAAGCCTTTTATGGAAAGTTACTTTGGAAATGAACTTTGAAAGAAGTAAAGAATTTCAAGAACTCAAGGTAAGCAAAAATGCATTCTAGCTAGAGTGGTTGTCTACCTATTTTTTTTTAACAATTTAAATTTAAATATTTATTTATTTTCCCAACTATTTGCAATGGTAGTTTTTACCATTTTTTGCAAGGTTTTGAGTTTTACAATTTTTCTCCCTCTCTCCCTTCCCTCCACTCTCCCCCCAATAGAAAGCAATCTCATATAAACTTTGTATTTATAACCATGCTAACATAGATCAATATTGAACTTGTGAGAGAAGAATCAGATCCAAATGGAAGAAAACAATATAAATGACATAATATATAAGACAACTTTTAAAAATTGAAGATCATAAGCTTTGATCTTCATTTAAATTCCACTCCTTCTCTGGATATGGATGGTATTTTCCTTTACAAGTCTTTTAAAATTGGATTTGATTATTGTTGGGATGAAATAAACAAGTCCATTATATTTGATCATCACCCCATGTTGTTGTTAATATGTATAATGTTCTATTATTATTCTATTAGAAACCAGAAAGGATGGGAATTAGGGAAGCCTGGAGGGATTTGCATGAACTGATGCTGAGTGAGATGAGCAGAACCAGAAAAACACTGTACACCCTAACAGCAACATGGGGGCAATGATCAACCTTGATGGACTCATTCATTCCTTCAGTGCAACAATCAGGGACAATTTGGGGCTGTCTGCAATGGAGAATACCATCTGTATCCAGAGAAACAACTGGAGTTTGAACAAAGAGCAAGGACTATTACTTTGAATTTAGAAAATAACTGATATCTTATTGTCTGATCTTGCTATCTCATACTTTTATGTTTCTTTTTTAAGGATGTGATTTCTCTCTCATCACACTCAATTTGGATCAATGTATACCATGGAAACAATGTAAAGACTGACAAATTGCCTTCTGTGGGGGTGGGGGTGGGGGAGGGAAGTAAGATTAGGGGAAAAATTGTAAAACTAAAAATAAATAAAGTCTTAAAAAAATATATGTATAACGTTCTTCTGGTTCTGCTCATTTCACTCAGCATCAATTCATGCAAGTCTTTCCAGGCTTTTCTGAAATTCTATCCCTCATTATTTCTTATAGAACAATAGTGTTCCATCACATACATGTACCACAATTTGTTTAGCCATCCCACAATTGATGGGCATCCCCTCAATTTCCAATTCTTTGGCACTAGGAAAAAACCTGCTGTGAATACTTTTGTACATGTAGGATTTTTACCCCTTTTCATGATCTCTTCAGGATACAGACCCAATAGTGGTATTACTGGATCAAAGGGTATGCCCTTTGGTCATAATTTAAAATTGTTCTTCAGAACAATTGGATCAGTTCACAACTCCAACAATGCATTAGTGTCCCAGTTTTCCCACATCCCCTGCAACATTGAACATTTTCCTTTTTAGTAATATTGGCCAAACTGAGAGGTGGTACCTCAGAGATGTTTTAATTTGCATTTCTCTAATCAATGATGATTTAGAGCAATTTTTTCATATAACTAGAGATAACTTTAATTTCTTTATCTGAGAATTGCCCTTTCATATCCTTTGACCACTTATTAATTGAGGAATTGCTTTTTTTTAATTTGATACAGTTCTCTATATAGTTTAGAAACTAGTCCTTTGTCAGAAATGCTTAATTGCAAAAGTTGCTTCCCATACTACATTCCTTGTAATCTTAGTTACAGTGGTTTTGTTTGTGCAAAAACTTTTTAATTTAATGTAATCAAAATTATTCAGTTTGTTTTTTATAATGTTCTCTATTTCTTCTTTGGTCATAAGTTACTTCCCTTTCCATAGATTTGACAGGTATTCTATTCCTTGTTCTCCTAATTGACTTACAATATTATGTCTAAATGTCTTATAATATTTTATGTCTAAAACCTGCACCCATTTTTACCTTATCTTTGTATAGGGTGTGAGATGTTGGTTTCTGCCTATCTTCTAGTTTTTCCAGAAGTTTTTTTTTTAATCAAAGAATGAGTTTTTATTCCAGTAGCTGGAATCTCTGGGCTTTTTCAAACAGTAAATTACTATAGTCATTTATAGCTATCTCTTTTGCACCTAATCTATTCCACTGATTTTAGATCTGGTATGGTTAGGCTGCCATCCTTTGCATTTTTTTCAATTAATTCCTTTGATATTCTTGCTTTTTGTTCATATGAATTTAATTTCTTTTTTTTCTAGCTCACTAAAATAATTTTTGAAAGTTTCATTGTTATGTCACTAAATAAGCAATTTAATTTAGGTAGTCTTTTTGAGCAATTGACATTTGCCCAGTTATTTAGTTCTGATTTTATTTGTATGAAAAGTGTTTTATAGTTTTTTCATAAAGTTTCTGAGTCTACCTTGGCAAGTAGACTATGAAGTATTTTATGTTGTCTAAAGTTATTTTAAATGAGATTTCTCTTTCTATCTCTTGCTACTATATCTTGTTAGTAATTCATAGAAATGCTGAGGGTTTATGTGTATTTATTTTATATCCTGCAACTTTGCTAAAGTTGCAGTTTCTAGTAGTTTTTATTTTAATTTTTTTCATATTTTATTAGTTTTTCAAATTATATTCCAGTAGTTTTTAGATGATTTTCTAGGTTTCTCTAGGTAGTATACCATCATATCATCTGCAAAGAGTGAGAGTTTTGTTTCTTCATTACCATTGTCATTCCTTCAATTTCTTTTTCTTCTCTTATTAACAATCTCTTATCTAACTATTTCTCTAACTCTTAGCTAAAGCTAACATTTCTAGTACAATATTGAATAATAGTGGTAATAACAGGCACCTTTGTTTTACCCCTGATCTTTTGGGGAATGCTTCTAGCTTATATTCATTACATTTAATGCTTCATAATGATTTCATATAGATAATGCTTATTATTTTAAGAACATTTCATTTATTCCTATTCTGTCTAGTGTTTTAGTTATATTTTGTCAAAAGCTTTTTCAACATCTATTGAGATAATCATATGATTTCTCTTTGTATGCCTTTTTCTTAAGGATCAGCAAATAGACCTGTTAGCTAGGATGCCTGAAAAATATGTCAGAGCCAAAAGGGCTTTAAATGACAAGTAGTGGAGTTGGCATTTTATTTTAGGGGCTACAGGGAGTCACTGAAGCCTATCATTAGACCTGTTTAAGAAAACAGATGAATGGATATCCCACCTCACCTCCTAAGGCTTTCAAATTACCTCCTCAAATTCCCTTTTATTTATTTTTCTGCCTATAAGTTATCTACTCCTAAGCATGTAAGTTTCTTGAAGTTCAAGGTTATTCTGTATTTTACTTTGTATTTCTAGCACCATATGTTGATGCCAAGGGTGATACCAGTTTAGAATATTTTATAGAGTATGATGGAATAGAGGTTGGTATCACTTTATAAAACATCAAGAGACTGTGGAGGAAAAACAAATTTGAAGACAGCTTAGTGAGGGACACAATTAAACTAAACTTCCTTAAAAACATTTATGGATGACACTGAAATGAAGGCAATATCTGATATTAAAAAAATAGAAAGGATCTGTCATGATTTCCATAACAAATTCCTTTCTTCTTAAATGAAAGTGGACATTTAAACTTTTACCATCATAGACTTCAATGTACTACATGGGGAAAGAGAAATGACACTAAGAAATAAAAAAATGGGAAAAGAAGCAAGTCTAAATCAAATATGCAAAAACTTATATATGCTGAAAGTCATATAATATGTTTTGATGGATTGAGTGATCAATTCTCAAAGTAGTTGAAAGAGGGAAGGAAAATGAATGCCTGGGGGAAAAATCATGGAACTTATTGATCAAAAAGTGGACAATATAATATCAATAGTTATAAACCCACATACCTACTTTTCTATCTTTATAAAAATCTTTCTGAGAATAATCTACCAACCTTATGAAGACATAGTTGATAAAAGTATGTGAGGAAAATAGACAGGCTTTCTTAAATGGTATTCTATTGCATACCACAACTTTACAGTTACACAGATAGTTGAAAATTATTATTTGTTGATAATAATAGTTGATTCAGAAGAACAAAATTTAACCTTAAATGTTCTTCAAGGCAACTTCAATGTATATGGAAAAGATCTAACAAGATTCCTTTAAAAAGGAACAATAGAGATAATTTTCTTTGATGACCTTTTGATTGTTACTATACTAAGGAGCTGTATAATTGCTAGCATTCTATATGCTAATGTCATGGAGTATTTCTGGCACATGATCCTTAAGGAAGATTCCCTGCAGTTAGTGAAGACCTGCAATACATCTTGTTTAAAGATGGCATTATACTGATTGCATTAAGTCCTAGAACATTGTAGCAATTATTAAAATAATGTATAATCATTCAAAAGAATTTGTCCTAACTATCCACACAGAAAAACCAAGTGGATAAAGAATGCCTGTTGTTCAGGTGATGATGTATAATTATATGGACAGCCTTGATTTATCTATCTATCTATCTATCTATCTATCTATCTATCTATCTATCCATGTGTATATCTTGAATAGACATTGCAGATTCACAATGAACTGGGTTCAAAATTGTATAGGAGAAAAGGCTGCATTGCATTTGGAAAATTATGTAATGCTTTCAATGATCCCAAGCTTCTCCTTTTTCAAATTTTATTTTATTAGTGCTATTTAAATATTTTATAGATACCATTTTTTATGCAACAATTCATTTCCTATTCAGAGCCCTTCTTTGTAACAAAGAAAAGCAATTAAACAAAACTAACCAACACAGCAATCACATTTTACAGCCTATGCATCATGTAGCACTCATAGTCTTGCAACTCTCTAGTGAGGGGAGAGAAGTATGCTTCATCTGTCTTTGAAATGAAGATTGGTAATTGTATCTGCTTTCAGATGTCTTTTAGTGTTGTTTTTCCTTTACACACTTGTGTCATTGTATATAGTTCCTTCTGGTTTTCTTTTCTGCACTCTTGCAGTGTATTTGTCTTTCCATGTTTCTTTTTAATTGTTCATATTTATCTTTTCTTATAAAGACCCTGGTTGGTACAGTACTACTTTGACATATGGAATTATACCATTTCAGAAGAATTCAAATTGTGAACCACCCAAAGGACAGTTTATAGCCCATGGTGAGTGGGAATAAACTGCAAGACATTACCAATGGAGAAGCAGAAGTGGAATAAAGGATAGAAAAAATGAGACATCCCAACTAGAAAAGGAGACCCAGTTATGTAGCAAGGGTGAGGATAACAGATGGACAGTAAACAAAAGATTGTGCAGAAGTAGTAGTATAGAGGTGGCTAGGTGGCGCAATGGATAGAGTACCGGCCCTGCAGTCAGGAGTACCTGAGTTCAAATCCAGCCTCAGACACTTAATAATTACCTAGCTGTGTGGCCTTGGGCAAACCACTTAACCCCATTTGCTTTGAAAAAACCTAAAAAAAAGAAGAAATAGTAGTATAAAGAAGATAATAAAATATATGTGTGGTATCTGAGACAACTGCCATCTTAGTGGATCCACATCTATTAGAGATGTTCACTCACCCTCTCCCCCCCCAACCACCAACAACATTTTTACTTTTACCAACCTGTTAGTTAAGAATAAAAGACCTTCAAATAAATAGCATGGTAAGAAAAGTGACAAAAACCTGGGGCACATTTTCTCAGAAAAGCACATAAAAGTCATGTATGGGAGCAGCTATGGTACTGGAGCAGCTTATGTATTTGGCACTGTAAGCTTGATGTCTTCTAGTGTATAATATCACACTATTCTCTTTGGATTTATGTCTTGCTAGGTGCTGTTCCCTTCTTGGCATGAATCTCGGCTTTGAGTCATATCTCTGATCCTCCTTGGTGGATGCCACCTATCTACTATTCCCTTAATGAGTATAGCATCTTTGTTGCTTTTCATTTCTCTCTATCTTGGGCTTCTTCACTCTCCATTGAGTCACTCCTTTTAGTTTCTTTTAGGCAGGACTTACTTCCAAAAAAAGCTTTTGGGCTTTGTATTATCAAGGATACCAGACAGCTATAATAACTTCAGTATGTTAGGTGTGGTGACTAAAAAATTTCTCTCTGATGAGGATAGATTTATCAATCTTTTTAGTCATAGTTTAAAGGTATGAGCCAGAACTTAATTAGGAAAAAACCAGTCAGAATGCATTCATGATAAGATTATCTTTTAATCCTTGTGTCTAGAGTTGAAATTGAAGTTCTTTGACTTAGGAGTTGAAGTTCCCAAGATCCTTTCTGATTTGACATATAAGTGATTTTAAGCAAGGTATTCTTTACCCATATTCCTTGTATAGCTCTCAGTTAGCTCTCAGTGGATAAAGCACCAGTCCCAGAATCAGAGGGATCTGGGTTCAACTCTTACTAGCCTTGTGACCCTTGGTAAATTACTTAATCCTGTTTGCCTCATATGCAGGGCCATTTCCATTTTTTTTAGGTTTTTTTTTTTTTGCAAGGCAGATGGGGTTAAGTGGTTTGCCCAAGGCCACACAGCTAGGTAATTATTAAGTGTCTGAGACTGGATTTGAACCCAAGGATTTGACTCCAAGGCTGGTGCTTTATCCACTACACCACCTAGCCGCCCCTCATTTCCATTTGTTTTGATTCATATCTGACCACTGGATCCAGATGATTCTGGAGGAAAGAGTGAGACTGGTTCCCTTGCACAGCACCTCCTCACTTAAATCCAATTCATGGACATGTTGTCATGGTCTTCTTCGAGAACAAAGGACAGGCAACAACAACAGTAATATGTTATAATTAAAATTCCTAGCTTTGGTACTATATTTTGACTAGTGAAAAACCTTATTGTTTTCCTACAGATTTGATCATGTCAACACCACCATTAGTATCTATACACTATCAAGAGATCTAGAGAAAAGCTTCCATTATTTTGTGTGGCTCTCCTATAGAATATTAATGAAAACATGGACAAAAGTTAAACAGGATATGAAGCCGTAGTTGGAGGCAGTGCCTATATAGGTGAGATCACAGATCCATCAGTGGATTGAAGCATTCTCTAATACAATGTTTTGCACATATTAGACACAATAATTATTTGCTGAAATGAATTAGTGAAATCATTGAGCCTTCAAAATAGAAACATACTGGGGCCATTTTTAATTATTTCCAATAAAGTTATTTTTGCTTCTTTGTTTTAACAAAGATAGAAGGGTCTTGTTTTCCTTTCATTTGACTATGTGGCACAGTGGGAACTGACCTGGGTGTGTGACCAGAGTACTTGGCTTCAAATTCTGACTTTTACTTTTCACCTTATTACCTTTGGGACCTTAGCTAAATCTGGCCCACTTTGGTTCTATTTCCTAATCTTTAAAGGGCAGGGGTTGGATTAGATGATTTTACTGCTTTAAATAATATGATTTCTATGTATGCAGTCATGGTTATGGAACCTTCCTAATCATAAAAGGGAAATTCATGTTCAAAATTGATTTCAGAGTTTGATGTGGGGAATGCTAATTTTGCCCCATTATTGGCTGGAAGATGGAAAGAGACTAAAAGTTTCTTAATTTTCCAATTGTTGTGGTCCTTCATATATGTTTTTCAAAGGTGGTAATTTTTTCTCTGGCATAGGAAAGCAAGCCTTCCTCTAAAGAAATCTGTAAAGCTGTCACTGAGCATACACACATTCACTAGATACTATAAATTGAATCTTCCATCCTCAGCTAATGTGGCCTTTGGCAATGAAGCCATTATAGTGCAGTTACCATAAAAGGCTATATTTTTGTAATCTGTTGCCTGCTCTCAGTGTGGGGTTTATTGGTACTTAGAACCCTGATTGCTAGATGCTACAATAGGAAGGTTAACCTGGAATAATCTAGCAGCTTTACCTTAGAGCAACTTGAAGTTTTTGCCTTGGCTCTCTCATTTTTTAAATTATTTACTTCCTGTCACTATCTATGACAAGAAAGATAGAAAAAAGGCTATATTTTTGGTTTGGAATTTCACTGAAAAAAACCTTCCCAGGAGACAGAGATCAAAATTTTTTTTAGAATGAATGTTGTTAATCCAAGGTCCTTGAATTGGTTTAAATTTTTTTTGATAACTGCTTTCCAATATAGTTTATTTATTTTGTCACTTTTTATATTTTATTTTATGGATTTAAAAGTATTATTCTGAGAAAGGATCTGTGGGTTTCACCAGACTGCCAAAGGGGTCCATTAAACAGGAAAGGTTGAGAAACCCTGTTCTAGAGAAATGTAAATGATATATCTGTCCCAGCTAATCTCCCCCCAGCTGCTGAGTAACTATCAACATATTTAGATTGATAGCAAAAATGTCAACAAAAGCACAGTCCAGTAATTTGTTGATTATTAGTAGACAGTAGATGGTTGATGAGCTTTAACTGGGATGTACAGGTGCAGCTTCTTAAGAACCAACCAATCAGTCAGCTTATTAAATATTCATTTGGGATTTATTCATTACCTAGATCTGTGTAAGAATAAGAGATGGCCCTTGTTGTCACAGTGCTTCTACTTAAGAAGACAAAAATTGATTCACATACAAAAATTTAAGAACTCGTTGTTAAATGATGTGCAATAGAAAGAAGCTCCTATTCCTGTAATAATCAGAAAGGGCTTCCTGAAAAGGGTGAGCCTTGAACTAACCTTGGAGGATGGGTAAAATTTGAAGAGGAGAAAAAGTGTTTCAGGGAAGGAAACTAACATAAGCAAAAGCATAGAAAGGGAAGTCAGTGTTACATGTTGGAGAAAGTGAAGAGACTTGATTGTAGCTAATGCAGAAGTTAGGAGTCCATGGGAAGTCAAACTGGCTAGATTTTGATAGGCTATGAAGGTCAGACAGAGGATTACAGTATCATAGTATTGTGTCAAACTCAAATAGAAACAATCTGAGTTTTGTTGATCACTTGTAGCCCACTCCTCTAAGTTTGATACCTTTGATCAAGAAATGAGAGCCCAGAGTGTGTGATAGGAGAATTTTGAGTTCAAATCTTAGTTTAGATATTTTAGATATATAATCATGAGTCTCAGTTTTTTTCTGTTTCTTATTTTTCTTGGTTTTAAAATAAGTACAGGATAATATTGCCCTCATAGGGCTATTTTGCTGATCTTTAAAAATGTTTGTAAAATCAAACCTTGGCATACCATAGAAATGTGAATTAATATTTTTGCCAAAGTCCACATATGTCAGTAGCACAGGTGGAATTCAAACTCTGGAACTTTGATTCCAGATGCACTGTTTTTGTCACTGTGTGCTACTAAGTTCTCTAACTTTTCGACACATTTTTCAAATATAAGAATCTGGAACTAATAGAGTCATAACTGATAGAGAGACATTGTAAGTTGTTACTAAATAGAAGAGAAATAATAAAAGATAGTGTTTAACAAAGATTAGGTTATAAACTTAAATAGGACTGGAGATTGGGTGAGACTAAGCAAAGCATTTGTCAAGGAGACAGTTATATTCATCCAAATTTTAAATAAGACAAGTTTGGTATCACAGATGATGTGTGCATTTTATAATCCCTTATTATATTATGCTTTGTTTAGTGGTTACTGTATCCATATTTAGACTAAGTGCCTTCACTACAGGACCTTATTTTTTGTATACTTAAATGATATTGTAAGTACCCAATAAGCATTCATTAAGGTGAACTAATTGAGGAAGAACGAATGAAGAACCTATCACCAAGTCTGACTTGGTATGGAGTTAATATAAGATGTGACAGAGGCAGCTAGGTGGTGTAGTGGATAGAGCTACTGGCCCTGGAGGACCTGAGTTCAAATTTGACCTCAGATGCTAAATAATTGCCTATCTTTGTAACCTTGGGCAAGTCACTTGACCCCATTGCAAGGAAAAGTCAGAAAAGATTTCTAGATTTTTAAAAATAATTTTTCGTTATGATCTTGAAAGTAATCAACACACATGAACATTTTCATATACAAAGAATAGAAAAAAAGATTGCTTGTAAAGTAATTAATCTACCAGGTACAGCTTGTTTTTTTAAAAGTGCAAATTAAACTAGGGGCAGCTAGGTGGAGCAGTGGATAGAGCACTGGCCCTGGAGTCAGGAATACCTGAGTTCAAATCTGGCCTCACACACTTAATAATTACCTAGCTGTGTGGCCTTGGGTAAGTCACTTAACCCCATTTGCCTTGCAAAAACCTAAAAAAAAGTATAAATTAAACTTAAAATTCCTCCCTTTTTTGAATCCTCTTCTGCTGTTGTTTGTGATTTATAAAATTTTGATTTTTTAAATCATTTCCCTCTCCAAACACATGTCTTCTTACACAATATTCTCCCCCTTTGGTCAAATAAAAATCATTTTGTAATGAATTAGCACACGTAAGTAAAATATAGAGGCGACATATTAGTCATGTTTGAAAATGTATATATCTTATTTTTTACCATCATTTCCCCACCAAGAGAAGATATCCATAATTTTTTAATCCTTTTTTCCATATTAAAGAAGCATATGCTCATGTAAAATATATAAACCCTATTGATTCTCAAAATGCATTTCTTGGGAAACATAAATAGTAATCTGGAATATGGTTCATCCCTCTACAAAGAAGATTATGATTTCCCCCTTGAGGAAAAGTGACTACCTGTTCTTCCACTGCCTATCTCCAAGAGGGGTACTAGACTTTTCATATCAATGATCTGGGAGTATGTTTCTTCTTAAGAGTTCAAAATAAAGGCTACTTCTTGGATTACTTATGAAGGGGAAGGATAGTCCCAAGCTTGAACTTATTGACTTGGCTCCTTCCCACCAAACCCAGGTAATACAAAAGATCTTCATCCATCACAAAATAATGAATAATGAGTAAACCCATTTATCCATGTCAACAGCAAGTATAAATCAGAGAAATCATATAGATCAGAATATATCAGACAATACTCAAGAATCAATGATGTTTTGTTTTTTGGATTTTTAGATTTTTCAAGGCAATGGGGTTAAGTGGCTTGCCCAAGGCCACACGGCTAGGTAATTGAATGAGTTTTTCTGATAGGAATGAGTTAAAATTTCTGCTTAATCCAAAGGAGAGACTCAGAACTCACCCCAAGGGAAAATTCTGTCTCCAAAATCTCTAAGGAGGCATACTGGAAATCAGGAACCTATTGAGGATCTGGCTTCCCCAGATTCCCCTTCAAAGTCTTTCTTCCCACATGTTTCCCCCAAAGAAAGTCTGGAACCATGCTTGTTTCTACATTGTAGTATCTCTGGTACCAATTCTGTCTCTCATACGTATCTAAATTCAATTCACATCTGGCTAAGGTATACAGAAGTTCGTCATCATTGGGATCATAAATTTTTGACTATAAAAGAAAGGATAAATGAGAGAATGATAAATACAAAATGTTACTACTTCTGCAGTAACAGTGGAGAATTATAGTGGGCTTAGAAGGTGCTAAGAATCACAAAAAGTTTAAGTCATAAATAGCTATAAATTGTTTCCTTAAATGAACAATTAAATGAACAGCAAATAGAAATATTACTAAATGGACTGAAACCTATCAATCTTTACATTGTTGCTATAAATGAAACCAGAAGACAGAAGGATGCCAAATAACTCACAGGTTACCCTTTAATGGATAAATAAAAAAGTTGGCAGAGTTGATTTTGTAGTGCAAGCAAAGGCAATAAGAAACATCCTTTCATGGGGTTCTGTTTCACCTTGTAGTACAGGGCTCACAATAAGTATTTGCTAAAAAGTCACCAAGAAAAATAATTGAAAGTTATTTACTAATGTCTCTTACAGATTCTGGTAAGGTAGAGAAAAGTTCTTTGAAGAACTTGTTAAGATTAAAATTAAATCAACATATAATTGGACATTTGGTAGCTTCAGTGCAATAGTGAAATGGGGAATCATGGTGAAAAAAATATACTTCAAAGTATGATTTAGGAGTAAGAAATGAGTTAAGTCCAAAGGTTCAAAGACTATACAGGGGTTCATTCTTGTATATCATGAATATTGTTGCTTAATAAATGTTTCCTGAATTAATAATGCATTTGTGTGTAGTAGGCCACAAGTGATGGAAATACAAAAAGAAAAGTAAGACAATTCCTGCTCTCAAGGAGTTCATGTTCAAACTGAGGAGATATTACATATGGAAGGTTTCAGCTCTGAGTCAGATGGAAAGTTCCTATGATCCTTAAAATGTAGCAGCAAAGCACATATTAATGCCCTTTCTTTAATGAGATTTCCACTGACAAAATCCCATCAGTTAATACTGAATCATTTGACAATGCCAACAACTTTTTGCAAGAAATTTTCTTTTCTAGATCTTTTGATCTATGTAAATAAACTTGAATTTAAAAATGGAAAATAGATAAAAGAATGGACATTGTCACAGACTTTCAACATTTCCTAATATAATAAATGTCAGTTGGAATAAATTAGAGTATGGATGGACAAATTATGGAATGTGAATATAATGCAATAACTATTGCACCACCATGAATAAGTGATATGAGCAACTCAGAGAAACATAGGAAAAGTTGTATCTGATGGAGAATGAAACCAATAAAACAAAGAGAGGAATACATGGGATAAATGCAATAATGCGAACAAAAGCAACATAGACAGCTAAACTCTGATTAAATGCAGTGACTCATTTTGATTCTAGAGAACAGAGAATGTACACATACTTTCTTCTCTTTATAGAAGAATGGAGGACCACAGGCATGGTTTGTTGCATGTTTTTAGTCAGAGATGGTTTTATCAGTCAATTCTGCTTAACTGCTTTTTTCTTTTCAAGAGAATATTCATCTAGGGATAGGTGATATTAAGAAATGGCTATATTTAAGAAACACAAGGCATCAATTAACCTTTTTAAAAAAGAGTCTTAGAAAGCACTGGTATGACAATACCAAATAACAACATCAAAAAAATGAATTCAGTTCTACTTAAATGGATGTGAAATGATAGGTTACCAAGATAACTGTCATTTTTAGTACATGTTTGTTGTATTAAACCAATTTTCAACATTATATTGACTTGTTTTATTAATCACTTTAATTTCTCACTGTAATTCTATCCTTTCTTTTCCCATAAAGTAATCTCATGTACTAAAGAATAGTAAAGAAGATCTAAAAACAGTTCAGTAAAAACCAATCAACAGGGGCAGCTAGGTGGCACAGTGGATAGAGTACCAGCCCTGGAGTCAGAAGTACCTGAGTTCAAATCCGGCCTCAGACAGTTTCTAATTACCTAGCTGTGTGGCCTTGGGCAAGCCACTTAACCCTATTGCCTTGCAAAAACCTAAAAAAAAATTAACATGTATAGTTATCACATATTTCTTATTTGGGGCCAATCTTATTATACTTTTCCAGTGTTTTGTTTCTTTATTCCTTTTGGGGGTTCACTCAACTCTACAGACTAACTGCCAGGCCATAGCAGCCTTCTTATTCTGGAAGTTCACTGTGCTCCTGCAGCTTCCTCTCCCTGAAAGTACTTACCATCCCTGGGATCCCTAACATAGTTAGTTTGGTCAGTTTCTCCCAGAACCTTCATTTTAAGGAAATTATCCAGGTCAGCCATATCTTTGTTTCTCTTTGGATTCTACTCCTACCTCTCCAGACTTCCTACCATGTGAGTACCTCAATGTGAGTACCTTCTCTTTCCCTTTTCAATGTACTTATAAGTTGTCTCTCCCATTGTTGTCTCTCCTATTAGAATGTAAACTCCTAATAGAGTGAGGACTGTTTCTATCTGCCTGTATTTATAATCTCAGCCTGCTTGGAGCATCAAAGAGTTTAACAAAAAACTTGTTGACTTGACTTTTGATTGTTTTTGTTGTTGTTTGCATTCACATTGTTGTAATTTTTTTATATTATTTTCATTGTTCCAATTACTTCACTTTCCATCAGTTCAATTAAATTTTCCTGTGATTTTCTGTGTATTTACTTGTGTTTTCTGTATTTTCAAAATATTTACCATATTCATAGTATAATGCTATTTTAATTACATTCACATACCACAACTTATTTATTTGGTTTCCAAATGGATAACACATAATTTGTTTTTAGTTCTTTGCTACCACAAAAAATAGAACTCTGAATATTTTGATCTATTATGTGATCTTTTCTATCTTTTTTTTTAATTTACCTCTTAGCACTAGAAAGTCTAAGTTAAAGGAAAAGGATATTTTAATCACTTTCTTATCATATTTCCATTTTGCTTTTCAGAATGATTGGATCAATCCATAGCTCCACCATTAGAATACTTGTAATTCTATAACCTATAGAAGTGACTTTCACATAAGTTATTTGTATGCAATTAATAACTGTTTATAAGGATAAAAATAAGATCTAGCATGCAACTGAGATACAACTCAAATCTGACTTATAATTAACTGCTGATGAAGACTATTACTCACTAAGGAAGTTTAACCAATGTAAATTGATTACCATGAGAATACCAAAGAGACCTTATAAACAGTGTCAGCCAAGAAACCTTCTCTTTCTTTGTCAAATAGAGAATGTATTAGTGAAAGATAGCTATGGTTCAAAATATAAACTTATTTGTAAAATTTTATGGGGAAGGTGGGTAGAAAATTATGAAGTATTTCAAACAAAAAAAATGGTATAAAAGATGCCATCAGAAAGATTTATACCTGAAAAAGCAAGGGGTCAATTACATAGTGAGAGTGAGAGATAACTGGACTGTTTGTTATTCACACAATATTATGAGACCTATTGCATGTTCCTAGCATTTTTGGTGGTTCCCCCATGGAAGATTTATGAGAAGAATTGGACAAGAGTTGCACAGGATGGCAGGGGATGAATGAGTTGCAATCCACACTGCTGGAAGTAATACTATATCAATCAAAGATACACGGAAACTTCAAAGTATTTACCTGGTGATGCATTATGTCCTAAATTATGGAATGCCATAGCTTCAGAAAATTCAAAGCATTGGGTGACCCAAAGGATAATGGAGAGACATATGGGTCCAAACATTATCTCATTTGATTCTCATAAGAATATTAAGAGGCAATTCAATTATCATTCCAATTTATACAGTAGAGGAAACTGAGGCATGTAGAGGCTAACTGACATGCCCAGAGTCACATAGCTAATGAGTATCTGAGATGGTATTTGATCAGATCTTCCTGACTCTGGGTTTGCTGTTAAATTCAATAAGCCTAGAAAGGTAGATTGGAATCATATTATGAAGGACTTCAAATAGAGGAGTTTATATTTGATCCTAGAAGCATTCAGGAACCACTGGAGTTTCTTAAAGCATAAGAATGAACAGATCAGACTTTGGTTTAATTTGACAGCTGTGCAGAAGGTAGATTTGGGGGGGGGGGGGGCAGAGGCAGAGAGGTCAATTAATAGACTGATAAATTCAAATAAGAGGTGATGAAGTCCTGAATTAGTGTTGTGGTTGTATGAGTAGAGATAAGGGGGGAAATGTGATAGATCATATGGAAGTAAAATTGAGAAAATTTGGCAACTTATTGAATATGGGGGAGGAGGAGAATGAAAAGATGATGATGATCCTGAGGTTGCAATCTTAGGTAATTAAAAGAATAGTAGTATTCTTGATAAGGGCAGGTATGTAGTACAGAGTATAAAGTGCTGGACAAGGAATCAGAAAGACTCATCTTCTTGACTTCAAATCTAGTCTCTCACACATTAGTTGTATGACCCTAGGCAAGTTGCTTAACCATATTTGCCTCTATTTCCTTTACTGTAAAATGAGCTGGAGAACAAAATGGCAAACCATTCCAGTATCTTTGCCCAGAAAGTCCCAAATGAGGTCATGAAGAGTCTGACATTACTGAAATGAATGAACAGCAAAATGGGTCTTTAATAGAACTAAAAAAGTTTGGAAGAAGAGTGAATTTTAGGAAGAAAGATAACAAATTCTGTTTTGGATGTGTTGAGCTTGAGATACCTAAGGGACATCCAATAAGAAGTTAATATTATGGACTGGAGTGTAGGAGAAAAGCTGAGGAATTGGATGTATTATTGGTATTATGTATTGAGATTCATTCATAGTTTAACATTGGGGTACATTTATATTTAAGGGAGGTATCATGGGGTATGATCTAGCAAAGTAGTCTAAGGAACAACCAGATAGGTATAAGGAGAACCAAGAAAGAGCATTGTCACAAAAAAAACCCCAGGAAAAATCCTAAGGAGAAAATGGTCAATTTGTCAAGTTCTGAATAAGGGCCAAGACCAAGGACTGAGAAAACATTAGATTTGTCATTTAAGAATTAGGAAATCCATAATCTTATTATGTAATTTTGTTATCTCTTATATTTTATTTTTTTCCTTAAGAATATGATTTGTCAACACATTCAATTTAGATCAATGTTTAGCATGGAAACAATGTAAAGACTAACAGACTGCCTTCTGTGGGGGGTGGGGGAAGGGAAGCAAGATTAGGGGAAAAATTGTAAAATTCAAAAACAAATAAATGAATTCAAAATAAAAAAGTTAGGAAATTATTTTTAAACTATCTAATTTATGGTGATATTATTTCCATTTGGAAGAGCTAATCTTATTGCATATCTGCTATGGTTTTTTATATATGTTTGTTTGTTTTTGTGGGGATGGTACTTTCTAGGTGCCTTCTCTGGAATCTTTCAACACTAGGAACCATTTGCTTAGGAAATCTCTTACTTCTTTGAATCTATATATAGATCAATGATGCACTTTTGAACTTATTTAATTTTTCTGTTCTCATTTTTCACCCCTTCATTTTTTAAGCATCTTAAACCTATTCCCTTGACTACTTTCTCTAGGATAAAAGTAAGAAGAAGGAACTAGGCTTTACCACAGTTTCCCCTGATCTTAGCTTTCACTTTTTATTCACAAAGCTAATGTGAAGGTAAAATGTTTCCTGTTACCAATTTAACTTATTTAATTAAAAGTGAAAGTTAAAAGTCAGTACTGCCATGGGTGAAGTTCTACTGTCATCAATGGGAAAAAATGGGTTTATAATTGAAACTGTGGGCACAGCAGTGACTCCCAATCGTGTAGTACTTGGAATTGTGTCACTTAACTTTATTTAATGAAAAAGCTGAATCTGAAGCATTAAACTCTCCCATCATTGCTTTAAAAAAAAACTACACACTTGCCATAAAGCTATGAGTGGCAGGAATGTGAGAAAGGGGCTAAACGTGAGCACTGTTCTTAGAGGTGGGATGCTATAACAAAGAAGCAGGAATACTCTAGAGTTGAACCTCCAAAGTGACTTAAGATGCTAAACAAAGCAGAAATCATCCCCTGTTTGATCAGCCTGGAGAAGCTGGAAATATGTTTGAAGAACATTGGGATTTGCCTATTGGAAGAGCCTCAAGTCTCTCCCCATTCCAATCCATCCTCTACTTGATGGTTAAATTGAACTTTCTAAAGGACAGGTCTGCCATATCACCAGCTCAATAAACTGGTGTCACAGTACATAGGTTAGGTGTCACAGTAAATAGATCACTGAGTTTGCAATCAAAAAAGAATCATCTTGATGAGTTTCAAATTTGATCACAGATACTTACTAGTTTCGTGTGACCTTGGACAAGTCACTTAATCCTATTTGCTTCAATTCTTCATTTGTTAAAAGAGCTGGAGAAGGAAATGGAAAACCACTCTAGTATCTTTGGGAAGAAAATCCCAAAATTGGGTCATGAAAGGTCAGACCACAATTGAAATGACTGAATAACAAAATTCAATAAGCTCTAGTGGCTCTCTTTCACTTTTTTTTTTTTTTTTTTTTTTTTGCAATTCAAAATCCTTTACAATCTGACCCTTTCCTGTCTCTCTAGTTTTTGTCACACCTTACCCTGGGACCCATCTCTGATCTAGGGACACTATCCTTCCTGCTGTTCATTATAAGAGACAGTTCATCTTTGGTTTCCATGCATTTTCACTGTCCCCCATTGCTGGAATTTTCTTCTCCCTCATCTCTACTTTTTGATTCCCCAGTTTTCTTCAAGTTCCATCTAAAATGTCATCTTCTATAAGAAGCTTTTCCAGAACTGACTTAATGCTAATTCCTTCCCTCTGATCATCTCCAATTTATATCTTATTTTTAATTTAGTTGTTTTCAAGGTTGCCTCCCTCATATACTTGAAAACATGGACTGTCCTTTCCCTCCTTTGTAACCCCAATGTTTAACCTAGAGTTTGGCTTATAGTAAGCACTTAAATACATTTTGCCTTGACTTTGAATCCCTATTGCAGAGAAATCAAAAATAGAGCTATTTCTTCATGCATGTCTGTGACATTTACAGAGGACACATTATTAAAATACTTTCCTTTTTCTGACATAGGAAAAAAGTAAAAGAAAAATTTTTCATTAACTTTTTTAAATTGTTAGAGATTTTTGAATCATAAAAAAAAGTTTGTTTTACATTTCCCAAATAATTATTTTCCCCAGAATGAAGGTTGCCTCTGCTAAAATTCCCCCTAATACTTGATTATTATGTGAAGATGAATCCCCATCCTTGAAGTCTGGGGTCAGTCAAGGATAAATTCTGACTTAATCCATCAACCTGAAAGGGTTTTGAATATAGGCCTGGAGACCAACAACTAAGGACTGACTTAGCTAAGTGTGAAGAGGCTTATCCCCAGTATTTTGACCACTGGTGATAAATTTTTTTTAGCTCCCACGGTAACTCATGAAGACCATCTACTGAGACGCAGATAGTTTGTGACATATCTTGGTAAAAGGAGTATCAACCCTGATGAAATCACAGATCCTTTTAATACTGAAATGAAGGCCTTCCTCCCCTTGAGTTGTGGGATCCATTCTCTTATTTGTCCAGTGTTGGCCACATGTGAAAGGTTAACTTTTCATGGAATTATGTACTTTTTTTTTGACAAAGGCAAATACAGTGCCAGACATATCATTTTACAAAGTATTAATAGATTTTCCAATTTTAGTATTATGCATAGAAGTATTTCAGCTGTAGGATATCAAGCATATAAAATGTTACATCTACAAAGACTTAAACATAAAAATGTCCTTCTAGCTGAGGACCCACAGTAAGGATGTATGTAATAGTAAAACTAAATCAATTTCACAGTAATTTATTATCCTTGAAATTTAAAGTGAGGGGAGGAGTTGAAGCATCTTCTCAGGTACCATCACCATATGTTGTGCATCACATGGTCACTGAGGACCTGAAAGTCAAAGAAATTCAATAAAACAAACTTCAATGTGCTATCTAGATGTCTAAGATATGATTTTTTTTCCTAAAGCACAGAAATCCTAACATTGAGGATTCTTTGACATATTTTAGTTAGCTTATAGACATTAAATCCCAGGAGCATAGGCATTTCTCAGAAGCTTACATTTAAAACTGAAGCAATAATGATGGACGGAGAGGGCATTTCTTGACAGTTAATGACCAGCTAGAGTATTTGGATGGATGCCCAAGGCAAAGCCAAGAGTCCTGAATCCAGCCGGTCATTAACAGCCAGGAAATGCCTGACCTGGAGGTCATTATACCTCCGATTCACCCTGTCAAATTAATAACAGAAAAGAACCATAGAGCCATGATTATTTTGTTCCACATGTCCACGTCTGCTGTATGTTGAGAATCAGTGGTTTGAGGGGGCTATATTAGCTTTTCCTGGCGAAGAAGGATCAGTATTAGAAGACAACAAACAGCTGTCTGACTGTAATTAATTGTCTCCCTAAATAATTTTTCTAGTTTTGGGTTTTTTTTTTTCTGGTCCAGATTTTTTTAATGATCCTGATGTGCAAATGAGTCTAAAACCCAACAGAGTAGAAAGGAGTGCTTGTCTTGGAGTCAGGAGAGACCTGGGTTGAAGCCCCTCCTCAGGCATTTCCTAGCTGTGTGACCATGACTTGGTGTAGCAGATAGAATATCTGACCTGACGCCAGGAAGAACTGAACTCAAAGCTCAGCTCTCACACTTACTACCTGTGTTGCCTTGGGCAAATCGCTTACCATCCTTCAGCCTCAGTTTCCTTATATATAAAATAAGGACAACAGCAACTATGGTACCCACTTCACAGTGTTGTTTTGAGATTTAGATGAAATAATATATATAAAATATTTTGTCAATCAATCAAGCTTTTATTATTATGTTGATAGTACATTGTATGCCAGGAACTATCCTAGGACCTGGGGACACAAAGACAAAAAAGATGAAATAATACCTGTCCTCAAGGTGTTATTTTGATATCAAGAGAACAACATGCTCCACATAACCAGGAACAAAATATATGTGAAAATAAAATCTAAATATAATATTTAGATTTAAACAAATATTTTAATTAATATGAATATTAAATAGGAAATTATATAACTATTAAATGTAAAGCAAAATAGAAAATATTTTCTGGGTAAAGGAGAAAGTAGTTGAGGTGGTTAAAGATAGGTCTCAAAGAAAGTCATGGTTTTTTTTGATCTTCAGATACAGAACTCAGGTGAGGCATGGAGATTGAAGGAGAGGGGGGGAAATATGAGGGACTTAATGATGAACTGCATGTATTCCTGCATAGAAAAATGACACTGATAATACTCATATGAGCCTTCTCAGTTAATAAAGCAGGTAGAGAGGGCTTTTATAGTTGAAGCACAGGAGAAAACTGAATTCGAAGATAAAATATGGTGTAAAAATGGAGTCAATAGGAAAAAAGGGAAATGTAATGGGAGAAAGAAAAAGGAGAGGGGGAATAGGCCAAGATATCTCATATAATAAGATTTTTCTTTATTACAATGAGCTATTGCAATGATATGGAAGGGGGGAAGGCAAGGGAATCTTTGCTCTCATCAGAGGTGGCTAGGAGAGGAAACAGCATATATATACTCAATAGACATCTGGAGTAAGAAGGAGGGGGATGGGGGAAGGGGGGGTATGTGAGTGATGGAGAAGAGGATGGACCATGGTGGGAGAGTGGTCAGATATAACACATTTTCCTTTTTACTTCTTGCAAGTTGCTGGGGATTGGATGGCCTGTCCAGGACCACAAGGCCAGGTGGATGCTGGGCCTAAGGGGTGGTAGGGGGGCTCGGGGCCTCTTGGCCTCAGGACCAGGGATCTGTCTGCTGCGCCACTCAGCTACCCTACAGCAGAGTCAGAGTGAAAGGAGAGAGAAAATATAGTACATGGTGGTGGAGAAATAAGAAAGGAGGGAGTTGTGATCAGCAATGGCAACGGTGGAAAAATATGGAAGTAACTTTTGTGATGGACTTATCATAAAGAATGTGATCCAACCATGACAGAGTTGTTGGTGTTGGAACAAAGACTGAAGCACATTTTTTATTATTATTATTTTGGGGGAGGGTACAGGGCAAATGGGGCTGGGTGGCCTGCCTGGGGCCACATAGCAGGGTGATCGTTGGGTGTCTGAGGCCGGATTTGGATCCAGGTGCTCCTGGCTCATGGGCCAATGCTCTGTCTGCCACCCAGCCACCCCTACTATTATTACTATTTTATTTTATTTTGGGTCTTTTTTTTTCTTTTTTTGGTTTTTGCAGGGCAGTGGGGTTGGGGTGGCTTGCATGTCACACGGCTGGGTGATTGTTGGGTGTATGGGGCCGGATATGGGCTCGGGTGCCCCTGGCTCCAGGGCTGGGGCTCCGTCCATTGCGGCACCTGGCCATACCTACAATTATTACTATTAATTTTTTTAATTTTAATTTTTTTCTCTCCCCTTTACTTTATTGCTCAAGTGAGTCTATATTTTGTGGGGGGAGGGGGTGTTCTGTTTACTCTTAAACAAAAATATTTTATTAATGTATAAAAAACATTATTTGTACAAAAAGAGAATAAATAAATATTAAAAAAATGAAAAAAGAAAGTCGTGCTTTTGCTGATCTTTAAACATCTTATAAATATCAAATATTGTTGTTGTTGTTAACCTCTCGTAATTTGTTTCTTTAAATGTAAAAATGGGAATAGTAATAATAATACCTCACAGGGTTATTATGGTTAATATGTTTTGCAGATTTTAAAGAACTATACAAATGTGATTCTTTTATTAGCAGTGCTATTATTCTTAGGTCCTGGATCAGTCCCTTGTCAGCCCAACTAACATCTTACTACAAATCTTTTACATAGGTTGCTTTAAAAGGGAATGTCTGATTTCTATTTCAGGAAAGGTATATTTATTGTGAGTGAGGCTCTGTCTGGTCAGGCATAATGTATATACTCTTTTCAGGACACCTTCAAAAAGCTATCTTAAAGATAATTTAAAATACTGGTAGTGATAGTTTGAATTATAACATGTTTTATGTACTATATAATTCACAGCTCTTGGTCTGTGATACCATGGGCAGGACAATGAAAATTAAAATCTTATCCCCACTTCAAACATCTTTTTTTTAAAACTTTTGATGGCTTTCAGGATTTGTCCTTAGACTGTGTCCCTCTTCAGAATCCCAAGCAGTATTGAGTTTTCTTCTTTCCCCTTGTGATTCATTAATTAGCATGCCTCTGCTTGCTGAGGCTCATCATTAATATCCAGATGAATAGCCAAGTAGATATCCAAATTCAGGGCAGTATTTTTCAGCAGAGGAAATTGGGTTAGTTCCCTCCTTTCCCAATAGAACCACATTTTACCAAATATTTTAAAAGTGAATTTGATTCTTTAATTGCTCAACATTTTTTTAAAGGAATGTTTTGCTTTTAGTTGGCAATTTGGAAGTGGTGACGGTTTTATTAAGAGATGTAGATAGGGGAGGCTAGGTGGTGCAGTGGATAGAGCACCGGCCCTGAAGTCAGTAGTACCTGAGTTCAAATCCAGCCTCAGACACTTAATAATTACCTAGCTGTGTGGCCTTGGGCAAGCCACTTAATTCCTTTTGCCTTGCAAAAACCTAAAAAACAAACAAACCAAAAAAGAGATGTGGATAGTATATACAGCAGACATCTTAAGATCAGAAACATGGCACCCTCATATTGTTACTGGATGAGAGGGAAAAATGATTCCTTTTATTACCCTCATTCTTACTGGCCCAGAGTAGGTATCTGTTTGAAGTGGGGCTCAAAGGCTTACCACTTTCAAATATCTGTGTCCCTATCATTTTACTTTAGGGTTCTAAAATCTAATATGATGAGTCCAAAGGAAGAAGGAGATATTATCAGACTCATAATGCTATTATGGGGCCAGATATGTCATTGGAGGGCATATTGAAGCATAGTTTGGAAGATATAAGAATTTGAAATATAGGACAAATGTAGGATGTCTTATCACTTTAGGAATGTCATTTCTATTACTTTGATAGACAGTTCCTGGAACTGTTAGCATCGGTATTACTTATTGGAGGCAACATTGTATAGTTCTATTAGCTGCCCTTTGGTATTGAAGAAGACCATGGCATTGGAAGGTGATGTCATGACTTTCACATAAGACTGATTAAAGTGAGGATGTTGTTGAAGATGCTATACTCACAGTTCTATATGAGTGACTTGACCTAGTAAGATAGGAAATCTTGACCTTTCCCATATCACGGAGGTCCTTCAGTGGTACCATACAGGTAGGCAACAAAACTCTCAACAGTATGCTAAAACTAACCTGTCACTCAATGGTCTAAGTGAGACTTCACCAGGTGCTACCAGAATCAGAACCCATTCTAGACTGACCTACAGTTCCCAAAGAGAATTCTCTTGGGAGTCCCCACTCCAGAGATATGAACCCAACTCCCCTTCCATGGATCAAGGGCAACAGAGGCCATCACCCACTCTTTGAAACAGTCCCTCTTCTATCTCTCAGGACCTACTAACCCACAGAACCCTTCTTTCTCCACTTCAGCCTTCAAAGTTCTCATTTGAATATTGGAAAGAGCCCTGATTTGGGTGTCAGAGGTCCTGGAATAAAAATCTTGCTTATGACACTATAAGTCCTTGGATAAGTCACATAGCCTTCTAAGCTCTCAGTTTCCCTATCTATGAGGTTAAATGACTTCTGAGGTCTGTTCTAATGTGATACAGTAAGCAGTGACTGAGTTTAAGGCCTTTGGTAACCAGATGGAAAATGTACTGAAGTGGTCAAGCATACTTAAAGCAAACATACTAATTATAAGATCATTATAATAGACCAGGTGAGAGGTGATGAAGGTCTGGAAAATGTGAAAGCAATATGAATAATGAGAAAGAAAAAGAAATAAGAAATTTTGTGAAGTTTGCAAAAAGCAATATTTTCCAACTTATTTGGCATGTAGACTGAGGATGAGTGGAGGATTGAGGATTATGCCAAGATTAAGAAACTAGGAGAGAGAAAGGATGCCAGAAAAAAAAAGAGAGGAGGGGAATATTCAGGAAGAGCCAGTGGCTAATAGTGCGAAATGCTATAGAGAGGTCAAGAAGATTGAGGATTGGTGAGGGGGGGGGGGACAAAACTACAAACCATTAGATTGGGCAAGAGTTCACTACCCAAGTAGAGAACAACTTTAGTAAAATGATTACTCAGAAGTCTGATAACAAAGGATTATGAAGTGAAAGAAGCTGAGGCAAAGAGTTGACAGCTTAATCTAGGAATTTTATTAAAAAAGAGAGAGGAGATGTAAGACTATTTAAGGAAATGTATTAATATAATTTACTATAATTTTGTTTTTATTTCATCTAATTTTCCCCTGTATTTCCTTTCCTTTCCTCTCTAAGAAACAAATTCCTCTTATATTTCTTTCTCTCTCCTTATAACATAGAAATTTCTAAAAAATAAAAACAAAAAAAAGAGGAAGAAAAGGAAAGCAATAAGCAAAGCTGAAAAAAATGTGGCAGTGTATGAAAAGTTCCACACCTAAGGATAGCCTACTTTTGCAAAAGAATGAGGAGAGATGGTATCTTCTGATCTCTTCCTAGGACAAAACTTGTTATTTTTGGCTTTACAGCATTTATTTTCCATTGTTTTGTGATTGATTGCTCTTTTCATTTACATTATTTGTAATCATTTTGTATATTATTTCTTGGATCTCCTTATTTAGGGAAGAGGTTTTTTGTTTTGTTTTATTTTTAAAGATTAGAGTGGCTTGAACAAGTTTGTAGCCAGCAGAGAAGGAATCATAAAATCTAAATTAAATATAGAGATGGGGAGGATATGAGAGGGGGGATCAAGAAATGTATGTAAAAGGGTTAGTGAAAAGGGTCACTTCATTATCTAAGACTAAAATTAAAGGAAGAGTAATAGAGGATGATGTCAAAGAATTTTAAGATGAAGAAGGGGAGGAAGGGTTATATTATGTCAAATAGTCTTGTTTTCTGAAATGTTAAACTTTTCCTATAGGAAAACCATGCAATCTGGTCCTTTACTCATCAAAACCCCTAGAAACTGGGATTCATTCAGTAACACTAGACACTGAATAATTGAATTCTCTTGAAATTGACACTGGAATTGCTAGATGACTATTTCTGCTTTTTTGGGGGGGTAGAGAACAGAATTTAGATTTTTTTCACAGGGCTTTTGCATCACAGTTGGGACTCTATCACATGGATTTATTTATATGTCTAAGTCACTCATTTTTTTTTTTTGGAATTCAGGGAAAGGGAAAAAGGAAGATAATGAGCATTTATAAACTGTCTACTATGTGTTAGGTACTGTGTTAAGCACGTTTATAAATAACCCTGAGGTGTTATTATTATTGTCTCCATTTTACAGTTGTGCAAACTAAGGGAAACAGATTAATGATGTTCAATGTCACACAGATAGTAAATGTTTGAGGCTGAATTTGAATTTAGGTCTTTGTGACTCTGGTTTCTATTCTTACAAGCAACCATCTATATAAATGAATTTCAAAAATAAAATATAACAATTTCTAGTATAACATTTTATAGTGTCTTGCCAGCAATAGAAAAATTGATTTGCAGGATTTGATTAGTATTTACTATAATGTTGGCTAGATTGCTTTCCAAAAATTTTTTTTTTGCAATTCTACCAACAACGAGCAGGCATATCTAGTTCTCCAAAACCCAAGCAGAATTTATTTCCATTCTAGTGACCTCTTAATTGCTCACATTGTTCCACAAACCTCATTCCTTTTTGGCTTTCTTTAGTACCTGACTTGGTTAATCACACCCTTCTGCTTCAAACTCTCTCCTTTGACTTTCATGATTTTGTTTTCTCTTTCTTCTACTCATCTTGGTCTTCTGAGTTGGTTTGATTTTATCTTTTTGCCTTATATCCTTGACTTTCTTTCTACACTTTCTTTGTTGGTGATCTTATCTATTGGTTCAGGTTCACTTATTCCTATGTACATAAGAGGGGCAGCTAAGTGGTTCAGAGGATAGAGCACCGACCTTGGAGACAGGAAAATGTGAGTTCAAATCCAACCTCAGACACTTAATTACCTGGCTCAGTGACCTTGAACAAATCATTTAACCCCATTGCCTTGCAAAACCCAAAATATTCTATATACATGAGGGACTCCCATATCTATGAATCTAGCCCCAAGTTTTTTCTTGGTGTTTCAGACATATCTTCATTGGCCCATTTGATATCTTCACCTGGATATTCTGCTGTAGCCTCAAACTCAATCACCCTAAATGGGCTCTCCTCTCAACTTCCTTTTTTTTATTGATCTCGAAATCACCAAGACTCATAGCTTTACAGTCATCTCTCACTTTCATTCATTTGTCAAGTTTTGTCAGTATTTTATTCTGCATCTCGCACTAATCACTCCACCATCCCCCTCATTAGGCACCCAATACCCCTCACTTAGATTACTGTAATAGCCTTTTATTTTCTGGTTTCAAAAATCCAGTCTTTTATCAATCCATTTTTCACACAGCTATCAAAAAAATGTCATAGGTTCAAACTTGTTCAAAACTTCCACTGACTCCCAGTTGTCACTAGAATAAAATACAAATATGTATGTAAGGGCCTCCACAATCTGGTTTCAATTTATCTTTCCTACATTATTTCTTATTATTCTTCTATTTCCCATATAATCCTGCTTTTCCTACCTTCGCAATCACACTGGCTGTTGTCCCTCTTGTCTAGAATGTACTCCCTCTTTATTTCTACCCATTGAAACACTTTTTTTGGTTTTTGCAAGGCCATGGGGTTAAGTGACTTGCCCAAGGTCACACAGCTAGGTAATTATTAAATGTCTAAGGTCAGATTTGAACTCAGGTACTCCTGACCCCAGGGCTGGTGCTCTGTCCACTGCGCAACCTCGCCACCCTGAAACATTTCTTTTCTTGCAGTGCTTATTTCAGATACCATTCTTTCATGAATCCTCCCCCTAATCTCTTCTGCTAAAAGCAAGACCCCCTTAGATTTTCTTAGAAAAGTCTACCAGAATGGTTTAGCAAACTGTGGTATATGTATGTCATGCAACACTATTGTTCTATTAGAAACCAGGAGGGATGGGATTTCAGGGAAGCCTGGAGGGATTTGCATGAACTGATGCTGAGTGAGATGAGCAGAACCAGAAAAACACTGTACACCCTAACAGCAACATGGGAGTGATGTTCAACTTGAAGGACTTGCTCATTCCATCAGTGCAACAATCGGGAACAATATTGGGCTGTCTGCAAAGGAGAGTGCCATCTGTATCCAGATAAGGAGCTGTGGAGTCTGAACAAAGTGCAAGGACTATTCCCTTTAATTTAGAAAAAAAAACAGATATCTTATTGTCTGATCTTGTTACCTCTGAGACTTCTCTTCTCTTCTTTAAGGATATGATTTCTCTCTCATCACACCCAATTTGGATCAAGGTACAACATGGAAACAAAGTAAAGACTGACAGAGTGCTTTCCGTGGGGGGGGGGGGGTAGGGGGAGGGAAGCAAGATTGGGGGGAAAATTGTAAAACTCAAATAATATCTTTAATAAAAATAAATTTAAAAAAGAAAAAAAGAAAAATCTGTCAGAATCTCGCACTCTAATTCATTTTATACATACTTGTGCATATATCATTTCCTCACAAGAAGATCATATGATCTTTAAGGGCAGGGATTATGTAGTTTTTCATCCTTCTAAAATGATGCAAAGCATAATGGCAAACACATAATAGACTCTCTTGAAATTTGTTTACAATGATGAAACATTTTTTTCTCCCTCCCAATTTCCCTCCCTGCCTCTACTGAAAAAAAAACCTACTTGTAATAAATATTCATATTTTTAAAACCAAATTAACATATTGGCCCCATAAAAAATGTTATTCTTTCTGCATATTTAGTCATTACCTCTCTGTCAGGAAGTAGGTAACACTTTTTATCATTGTTCCTTTGGAATCATGGGTGAGCTTTGCATTGATAGAATTCTTAAGTCTTTTTAAATTATTCATTTTTACAGCGTCATTGTGGTATAAATTGTTCTGGTTCTGTTCACTTCACTCATGTTCTGTTTATACAAGTCTTTTCATTTTGCTCTAGATATCATTTGTCTCCTATTTTATAGCACAATTTTATTTCATTATATTCATATACCATACTTTCTTCATCTATTCTCTGATTGGTACACTCCTCTTACTTTTTAGCTCTTTGCTACCACAAAATCTGCTGTAATAGCATATTTTGATGCTATATATAAGAATCTGCTATTTGTAATGATTAATATATATTATAATGAAATAGTCTACTTTATATAATATTTGTTGAATTGCATTGGGACAACATGAACCAATACAACTAGACTTGTTTATGCTAGAATCTCAGACCTTCCACATAGGCTGATGAATTTATGATAATCATTTGACATTTTTAACTTAAATTGCCACAAAGTCTAGTATTTTATACCAGACCATAAGGACAGCGTGTGTATTTTACTCTGTATCACCTTACAGAACACTTTTAATGTCTTGCATACTGTAAGAACTCCTTAATGCTCATCTAAAGGATATTGTTAAGCTTCTTCATATTGTCTCACAATTGGTCAAAACCTTGAAGGGGGGCAAAGCCAAGATGGTGGCATGAAGGCAGAATTTCCCAGGAACTCCTTCCCCCCAAAATTCCAAAAGCTGTCAAATTATGACTCTAGCCAAATTTGAGAGGGACAGAACCCACAGAAAGATTGAGTGATACATTTTCCCAGTCCAGGATAACTTAGAAGTTCCACAGGAAAGGTATGTTTCACCAGGACCAGGAGTTGGAAAAAGCCCTGGTCACAGTACAGCCCAGGAACAACTTGAAGGGGTGGGGAGACAATTCTACTACACTAGAATGAATGTGGAGTAAGGAGCACCAGCTGCAGAACCTGTAGTGAGAATCAGGAGAAATAAGCCTGCACCTCCTGAGCACAACTCACAGATGGTAAGAGGGTCAGGGGAGACTGGAGAAATTTCTCTGCTCTCCCTGGGAGGGGACTCTACTGTTGGCCTAACTCAGATACAGGTTGCAGTTTGGGCTTCCATACTAAGAAAGCCAAGCAGGACCCCTCCTTACAGCTCCAGGGAAGAGGGAAGTGCTGTGGTCATCTACATATCAAAGTTCAGGTTAGAGAGCATAAAACCTTGAAGAAATAAAGGTCCCAGTGGGGTGTCCTTCCCCCCAAAACCCCAAAGCCTTGGAAGTGCTGTAAATTAGTCTTGGGCTGAGGAAATGAATAAACAACAGAAAAAGAGGAATCTGACTATAGAGAACAACTTTAGTCCCATGGAAGATCAAAACACATACTCAGATAACAACGAAATCGAAGCTTCTGTATCCAAAACCTCCAAGAGACATAGAAAATGGGCTCAGACTATGGGTGATCTCAAAAAGACTTTGAAAAGCAATTAAGGGAGGTGGAGGAAAAATTGGGAGGAGAAATAAGAATGATGCAGAAAAATCATGAAAACCAAATCAACAGCTTGGTGAAAGAAATACAAAAAAATACTGAAGAAAATAATATGTTAAAAACCAGTTTAGGCCTATTGGAAAAAGCAAAGCAAAAGGCAAATGAGGAGAAGAATGCCTTAAAAAACAGAATTGGCCAGCTGGAAAAAGAGATAAAAAAGCTCTCTGAAAAAAAACAACTCCTTCAAATGCAGAATGGAATGAAAGGAAGCTGATGACTTTTCAAGAAATCAGGAAGAAATAAAACTCTGCCAAAAAAGCCAAAAATTAGAAGAAAATGTGAAATATCTCAATGGAAGAACAACCAACCTTGACAACAGATCCAGAAGAAATAATTTAAAAATTATTGGACTATCTGAAAGCCACGACCAGGAGAAAAGCCTAGACTTCATTTTCCAAGAAATTATACAACAAAATTGCCCTGAGATCCTAGAAGCAGAGGGTAAAATAGAAATTGAGGGAATTCACTAATCACCTCCTGAAAGAGATCCCAAAAGAAAAACTTCCAGGAATATTACAGCCACATTCAAAATTCCCAAATCAAAGAGAAAATTCTAAAAGCTGCCAGAAACAAACAATTCAACTACCAAGGCTCCATAGTCAGGATTACACAGGATCTGGCAGCATCTACATTAAGGGCTCATAGGCACTGGAATATGATATTCTGGAAGGCAAAAGATCTTGGTTTACAACCAAGAATCAACTACCCAGCAAAACTGAACATCCTTTCAGGGGAAAAGATGGATTTCAATGAAACAGGGGACTTTGAAACTTTCCTATTGAAACAACCAGAACTGAACAGAAAGTTTGATCTCCAAATACAAGTCTCTGATGAACCATAGAGGAGGTGGATGAGAAGGACTAACTATGAGTAATTTAATGATATTGAACTGTTTTTATTCCTGCTTGGGAAGAAGATACTGATAACTCATATGAACCTTCTCATGTATAAGAGCTGTTAGAAGGAGCATATATAGACAGGGCATAGGAAGGAGCAGAATATAATATAGTAAAAAGATGGAGTCAGTGGGTGATAATGGAAAGTACTGGGAGGAAGGGAAAGGAAGTGAAGAAGCTAAGAAATTTCACATAAGAGTCAAGAAAAAGCTTTTTCAATGGAGTGGAAAGGGAGAAGGCAAGGGGGAATGAGTGAACCTTCATTTTCATCAGAAATGGCTCAGAGAGGAAATAACATACACACTTAATAGGGTGAGGAAATCTATCTTACCCTAGAGAACAATGAGAAGAAAGGGATGGGATAAGGGGGAATGGGGGAAGGAAAGGGGGGGGATAGGTGATAGAAGAGAGGGAAGATTGAGGGAGAGGGTACTCAGATACAACACACTTTTGGACAGGGCCAGGATGAAAGGAGAGAGAGAATAGAATAAATGAGAGTGGGGAGGAATAGAGTGGAGGGAAATACAGCTAGTAATAGCAACTGTAGGAAAAATATTGAAGCAACTTCTCTGGTGGACTTATGATAAAGAAAGCAACTCACTCCAGAGACAGAGCCATTGGAATCTGAACAGACTGAAGTGCATTTCTTTTCTCTCTCTCACTATTCTTGAGGTTTCTCATCTTCTGGGGGGGAGGGGGTTTACGTTTACTCATAACAAAGTTATTGTAATAATAGTAATAATAAATTAAAGTTCACTTGCAAAAAAAGAGTAAAGGATAAACAATATTAAAAGAAAAACCTTGAAGAGGTCATCTTCTTTTCCTTCATCCAAATATCCAATTAGTTGCTAATTCTGGTTAAGATTTTACTTTTATGCATGGAATGAATTATAAGAACTGATGTTGAGTTAAGGAAACAGAACCAAAAGAACATTGTGTACATTAAGAACAACATTGTAAGTTGATCAGCGTTGATGAATGGAGCTCCTCTCAGCTTTTCAGAGAGCTAAGACAATCCTAGGAGACCTGCTATGGAAAATGCTATCCACATCCAAGGGAAGAAAAAACAAAAAAACAAAATAAAACCAAAAAACTACAGAATCTGAATGAACACTACATTTAATTTTAAAAAATTTTCTCTTATGTATTTCTTTTTCTATCTCATAATTGTCTTTCTTTCCCCTAAATCATACCAAAAATGATTAAGCTGTAAACATATTAAACACAAATGTATATGTATGATATTTACCTGACTGTTTACTGCTGAGGGGAGTGGAGTGGAAGGGAGGATGGAAAGAAATTATGTAACTTAAAAATATGTATATGCATGTGGATGAATGTTGAAAAACATTCATATCATGTCATTGGAAAAATAAAATGAAATCTCAATCGAAAAAACAAGATTTTACCTTCACAGCATATCTCCAATCTATCATCTTCTCTTCACTAGCAGGACCAGCTCTTGTTCAGACACTCATCAATGCTTGTCAGGAATATTTCAGTAGGATTTCAATGGGTCTCCCTATCTCTACTCTCTCCCTTCTTCAGTACATCCTCCATATAGCTACCAAATAGATATTCCCAAGGCACAAGTCTGATCAAGTCATTCCCTTGCTTAAGAAGATCCTTGGTAGCCCTTGGTGGCCACTAGGATAAAATAAGAAGTCCTCCATTAGGAAGTCCTTTTTTTCTCTTTCCAACCTACATTTACAAGTTTATTGTTATTTACTTCCCTTTATGCATTCTGTGTTCCTGACCAACTGACCTGCTGGCTGTTCCCTTTATACATTATTCATCCTTTACAAGACTAAAGTGGAGGGATGTAGGTACATGATTTTCTATTTGCTACATAGTATGGATCAATTCTCTGCTCCTTGTGCCAATTTTGACCTATCAACACCAAAAAAGCATAAGTGCTCCTTCAGCCTGTATCACACAAATATATGGAAAAACATCGCAACAAATGAAGAAGTTTTGAATACTATAGATAAGTTCACTTATCTTGGCAGTATACTTTCCAGGGATGTACACATTAATAATGAAGTTAACACATACATTGCCAGAGCTAGCTCAGTGTTTGGGAAACTCTGAGGGAAAGTGTGAGGGATAAAAAGTATTAGACTGACTACCAAATTGAAGCTCTACAAGGTCATTGTGCTGACCTCATTGTTTTTGCCTGCAAAAACTGAACAGTCTACCAGCACCACGCCAGAAATTATTTCCATTTGAATTGTCTTAGGAAGATTTTGAAGATCGTCTGACTGAATAAGATTCCAGACACTGAGGTCCTTTCTCCAGTTAAGCTGCCAGGCATTTAGACTCTACTGCAGAGTGCAATTCTGTTGAATTGGTCACATTTTTTTGAATGCCAGACTTCTGTTTGCAAAAATGATTATTTTATGGAGTGCTCATACAGGGAAGTTTTCACTCTCAAAGTGTTCTCACAAGGTGTCTCTTAAGAACTCTGGGATTGATTGGCATGGGAGACACTGACACAGAACACCCAGCATGGTGAGCCCTCATCAGAGAAGGAGCAAAATAGAATTGAAGTAGCTCAAAGGAAATGAGAGATAAACAAATTTAGAGAATCCACCCTCAATATTCACATGGACTATATGTGCCCAACCTATGGTAGAGCATTCTGAGCTTGTATTGGTCTGATTAAACCACAGTTGGATACATTATAACTTTACTCTAACCTAGTGATGTTGTTTCGGTCTTCTTCAATAACAAAAGACAAGAACCAACTAACCATCTCTATGATTTATACAAACTATCCTCTGTCTAGAATACACTTCTTTCTCATCTCTGCCTCATAGAATTGCTATCTTTCTTCTGAATCTATCCTGACCCTTCTAGTTGTTAGTGTCTTCCACTCAGAAATCATTTTTGTTTATAGTATATATTTACCTTTCTGTAAACATGTTGCATTGCTTCATCCTGTCCCCCAATGGAATGTAAGCACCTTGAGGGCAAGAACTGTTTTATTTTTATTTCTCTGAATTTCCAGAACTTAGCACAGTGTGTAATATATAGTGGATGCTTAGTAAATGTTTGTTGGACTGAACTGATAATTTGAACTGTTATAGTAAATAATCCTGGTACTCCAATAAGGAAAGAACTCAGAATAAATATGAAGCTTTACTTTAATTTTTCAGAAGATTTTCTCCTAAATTTGGTTGTTTCTTTTCTTGAATAGTTTGCTTTTGACCCAACATTTCATTTCTAAATGTGTTAGCCATCACAGTAATGTTAATTATCCAATAAGGACTTATTGTAGGACTGCCTTGGACATGAGAAGATCTTGTAACCCTATTGTTGGGGTAGAGTTAAAAAAAGGACCTATCTTGTAAGGTAAATGGCAAATTAACCAGAACCTAATGAATTGTAATGTATTTTCCAGATTTTTGTAAGATTTGTTTTTAGAGCAAAGAAGCTAATAATAAGAAAATAAACTGAAGTCAGAATTTATTTTTAAAAAGCAGATTTCAGAATGGTGTCAGTCTCTTGCACATTTAAGCTGCATCTCTTGCAGATTTAAATTGAATTTCTTGCACATTTAAAACACAACTATGCATTATGATTATTGTTTATAACAATAACTTAAAGATACTGAAAATATTGATTTATTATCTATCATTTTTATCTTATAAAAGTTGAGTATAGTTCATATATCTATGCACATATATTCATAAATAAATCATGGTTATGTGAGTTTCCAGATTATTTAGATTTCCTGTTTTAAAAGTTCATTATATTCCAAAAAGGCTAATTCCTTCAATCTTTAAAAAAAATCCTTCAAATAAATGAAGGAATGTTGTTTATTGCTGTTGTTCTTGGATAGTCTTACTTTTATCTTGTATTCATCATTAGCTGCAGAAATTATTCCACAAAAGTTCAGAGCACACTTGTATATCCTTGTCCTCAGTTGCTAAATTGTTTCTCTCCTGGCTGGGCTTATGTCCAATAATAATAAATTCCTGTTGACTTATTGAGTGACTGATGTTTCCTTCCTACTGTTCCTTTTGCTCCCTGACCCACCCTGTCTTCCTTGGTATACCCTGACCTGTATATACTGCTCCTTCTTCTTCCTACTCTTTTCCTCTTTGTGGATCTAATTCAAAACGTGGGTGGGCTTAAGTGGGAGGTTGGAGCAATGACAACGGGCAGATTGGGACTTTCCTAAACTGGACTTGGAGTTCTGGCTTGTCTGGCTTCTGACTGGTCCTTCAAAAGGAGACCTACATCCCTTGTGAGAAATGCAGCTCCATATCCACCCCATTGTATTCTGCATTCTCTTGGTAATGTCAGCACTTGTTACATCCTGGGAAAGCCTAATGCAGGTGATTCAGACATGTAAAAACTGGCCTCAGGAGGTAGTTCTGGTATATGCAGCTGCTGTAGGTATGCCCCGCTGAAATGGGGCAACTGTTGAGATGGCAGGCAGAGTAAATACTATGTGGGGGAAGCAGCTGTGGCCATGACAGTGTTGCATAAGCCGCCTGAGACTGGGGCTGCCAGTCAGCAGCAACAGCAAAGTGGGCCAGTGCAAGGAAACCCCAGCAGCAGTTTCAGATAAAAGAAAGATTAAGAGTAGGAGGGAGGGACGAGAAGAGGGGGGAGGTGTAAATCACTATTTGACTCAGTTTCCAGGAATTTTGAGTCTTGAGAAAACTGATTTATCTTTTCTTACATCAAAACACAAACTATGAATTTCCAGAGATAACAATGCTTTTATTGGCACTTATATTCATATTTGAGGCTTTGTCATTGTACTGTCTTAAGGAGACAGTTTATATTGCAAGCCTTTTTTTCTGTTTAAAAATGTATAGGTAATAAATACAGATTACAAAGAACTAAAGATTTTCTTTCAGGATTTGAAACCAAACAAATATATTTTATTACTGTTTTCTTATTAGCACAAATCTTAAGGCTGACCCCTTGGGATGGAGTCTCTCTGGCAGTATATTAACGATAGCATTAATGGGAAAGAAATGCTTTGGTAGCTGGTCTTTGAGAGAATGTGTGATGATGTCATTGTTTGACAATAAAGATTCCAGTCTATTGAACTAAAGACTGGAGGACTGGAATTTTAGTACCACAGACCTAACCAGACTCTAAAGAAGGCATTCAATATATTTCTCCATTTTTTTGTGCCCACTTTGTTATTGTTTGGGTTAGGCTGACCTGAATGAAATAAAGAATCAGAAATAATAAACATGAATATAGATTGCCTGGTGTTTAAAGTTGAGACTTTTTTTGGTAGAGTTATGGTACAGTTATTTAATAGGGAATTCTCACATATGGGGGGTAGGGAGGAGAATTAAAACCTAAGAACTGATAATAATATAAGTAAATTGGGTTGATTTTTTTAAACCTACTGTAGATTTTATTTACAGCTGAATATTTAACAGTTTATTGGGTGAGGCCTACAGGCTTGAAATTGCACATCTATGAATTTAAGCATCCCATCTTCGACACCTTGTATCCTGCTCTACTGTCTTTGCTATTTTTTAACTTGCAGCAGCAGACAAGGAGCTCTTAAACCATCTGTTAACCTTTTTTTCCCGTTTTTTTTTAAACCATGCAGAGTGGCTTAAGGCAAGAAGACCCAGAGCAAGCAAGACTGAAACAAAAAGCAAAGGAGGTAAGCAGAGCTGGAGATCATTACATTTGACATTTCAAGGCTTGAACCTATTAATTTTTTATGCCTTGCTACTTGTATATCATTAATAAAAATCTGACTAAAAACTTTTTAGGGTGTATTTGTTGCTTTGCCTTTAATCTTAATGTTTGCAAACGAATACGTTAATACATGTGAAGCCTAAGGAGCTTTTATAAGAGAATATTTCCATCCATTATATTTTCATTTTCATGTAGGTAGACATAGCCTCTGTTGGGTTGTTGATGACCGCAACATTAGTTTTTGGTGGGAGGCATATCCTTTTGTCTGACTATAAAATGTCACTTACTAGGAATGTGAAACTCTGTCATCAATTTTAGGGCTAAATTAATTTCTGTAACAGTGAGTAGTGTGGTTGCTTAGAGTCTCACATTTTGCGGGAGATATTTGGAGTTGTTTTCAGTCATTAGCCAGAGTCAGTGTAGTCCAAAAAATAATCAAATAAGTGTGTTTGCTTTTTGGTTATTGAAGTTTCACTTAGATTACATTATGAAGAAAGACAAAAAAACTCAAATGTAATTATCTCTTTTCCTCTAAATTTCTGTTTCCTGGTAATGTAACAGCTGTATTAAATTCCATTGCATTAGGGGCAGTGAGTTACAAAGATGCATGTGAAAAATTATGTTTTATCTATTTTTCTAATTTGTTTTCTTTGTTTTCTGTCAAAATTTTATAATTCCTACACATAAATATGGTAATAAGGGGGATAATTTTTTTAAGCTTTGTGGGAGAGGGTGGACTTTGCTTTTCCCTCAATATGAATAGTTTAAAAATCTAAAATGAAGTCACAGTATCACCTGAAGTTTTCAAGAGCATGTGAAATCTGGAAACACCACAAACATACTTAAATTATTTTTAACTAAATGAATTTGGTACTTGAATTATCATTTTTCCTCAAATATCATTAAGACAGAGACATAGTATATAATAAATGGAGGGTCAACTCTTCAGGCAGGAAAATCTAGATTCAACTTTTTCCCTCAAAAGTTTACTAACTATAAGACTAACCATGAGCAAGTTACTTAACCTTTCACTGCCCCAGGAATTTCCACATTAGAAGTTCCTTACAACTATAAAATCATAGTTCTGGATTCTCTTCCCCAAAGATAAATTTATTTGTCTTTTACATATGTAAGAAAAATTGAAGTCAGTCAAATGTGGTAAAGTCAACCACTGTCAATTCAGATTGTATTCTGGTAGGGAAACTGGACCCTTTTTATACATCAATGTTTATATCAATTGTTTAGCTCATGTTTTGTTTGATATTTTCTTCTTCTAATAAAAGTTTTAAAAAATATTTATAATTTTCTGAAGTCATGCTAATGATTCAGATCAGTGCTAACTTTTTTCCTTGAAAGGGATGAAAAACTTCATCATATACCATAATATCTAATCTCAAGGCAAATAAAATTAATTTAATCTAGCACACATAAAGGAATGAAGATTAGAATGAGTCAGATGAAAATGCAGAATAGTTCTTGATCACTGCTCCAAAAGAGGTGTAATAGTTCCAAACCTGGTTAATCTTTGATCCCACTAGAGAGAATGCTGATAAATGAATACATATATTCTTAAAATGAAAATGTTTTATATGATAAACCTACTTAGTAAACATTTTGGTGATTAAACATCTTAGTTGTTCTCAAACTAAATAGTCATAGTGATTTTGAGTAGGATTTACTCTTCTGGAATTGGTGGTAAGTTTAAACTGGATGCAGATTTAATAGTTTCAAAGGGTTTAGAGCTAGAATCTTAGAGGTCATTTGAATCAATGCCATCATTTTTCAGATGAGAAAATTAAGACCCAGAAAGAATTAAATGACTTCCTCAAGGTCACATAGTATCTTTAGTTCTTTGGTCTTGTTTCTTTCTGTCCCCTTAAAAGAATTTAATTTTCTGACTTCTACTTCTTACCTTGTAGGCAGTTATAACATGCAGAGAAGTTTAATTCTTCAAAAACAGAAGGTTTGGATAATGAATTCATTTCACAGTTCATGTTTTAAAGCTGGATGCCTTCTGTATGCAGAACCCTATTATGGGTGCTGCACAGGTAGAGGAATACATATTCCTTACACTAATGAAGTTTATAATTTAATGTGAAAGATAAGAGATGGACACAAATGATCATGACCCAAAGTGGAATATTATGTGTTGAGCAATATTAAGGGAAGGATAAATATCTCCACCTTAGAAGATCCAAGGGAAAGATTAATCAATCAACAAATATTTATTTAATGACTACTATGTGCCAGATATTGTCCTAGACCCTGGAGATACTATATAAAATATATTATATATATATATATATGCATATATATATATATGAAACAATATCCTTAAGGGCCTTTTATTCTATTGGGAGAATATACTATATTCACAGATAAGTAAATACAGTGTATATACAAAATAAATACAAAGGGATTCAGAGTATACATAAGACAAACTATCATCTACAGGAATTAGGAAAAGCCTCTGTGAATGGGGATGAAACTTGTAACTGAGTTTTGGAGAGTATTAGGGACTTCCAATAGGCAAAGGTGAAAAGGGAGAGATCATTAAAAGATTCTAATTTTGTTTCATTTAGGAATTCCATACTTTATTAGCAATTTTTGTGATGAAAAATAAATTATTCCAACTGAATTTCTATTTCAACTTTTAGAAGAAAATCACTTAGTAATGTCAAAACATATGAATATCAGTTGTGCCCCCCATTACATTAATGTTCTCCCCAACCCAAAATTCAAACTTGGATAGAGATACCAGTAAATAACATAATAGATATTGTGATATTCTCTTAGGTTTGGAATTTACTCTGCTGAGAGTTGAACTAAGGAAATCTATAGAATTAGCACTTTCAAATTGTGGCACTGGAAAAGACTTTTTGAGAAGTCCGTGGACAATGAAGATATCAAATCAGTCGATACTTAAAGAAATTAATTCTGTCTATTCCTTGGAAGGACAAATACTGAAGTTGAAGCTTATATACTTTGGCCATAATGAGAAGACAGGATTCATTGGAAAATACTGATGTTGGGAAAGATGAAAAGCAAAAGGTTGAGGGAACAGCAGAGGATGTAACAGATGAATAGTATCATGGAAACAACAAATATGAACTGGGACAGACTTTGGGAGATAGTGGAGGACAGAACTTGACATACTGTGGACAAAGGAGTCACAAAGAATAAAACATGACCAAAAAAAAAAATTGAATGTGACTGAGTGATTGAACAACAGCAACAGTAAATCCCCTTTTTCCTTTAATAATTCTTTAAAAATTAGTTCAAATCTGTGTGATTAAAAACTACCTTTTTGGGGGGCGGCTAGGTGGCACATTGGACAGAACACCAGGCCCTGGAGTCAGGAGTACCTGAGTTCAAATCTGACCTCAGACACTTAACAATTACCTAGCTGTGCAGCCTTGGGCAAGTCACTTAATCCCATTTACCTTGCAAAAATCTTAAAAAGAAAACAACTGCCTTTTTACTTAGACCAAAAACTACAATATTTCTATTACAATTTGCATACTTTCTACCAAAAAGAACCATACAGTTACAGATATTCCATTCTGAAATTAAAGGAGTACCTGAGTTCAAATCTGGCCTCAGAAACTTAATCATTACCTAGCTGTGTGGCCTTGGGCAAGCCACTTAACCCCATTGCCTTGCAAAAAAAAAAGAAATTAAAGTATATCATATTTAATTTTGTTTTGAAAATTTTTTGATATTTTTGTTCTTTCACTGAGACATTAATAATCTTGGAGAGACTTTTCCAGAGTATTTTGTAAAATTAAAAATTCTGCTTACATATGTTTGTCCTAAGATTAGGAGACTAACCATTTGACTCCTGGGTAGCACATTTCCCAATATAAGATACTATGACATTCATATCACAGAAATCAGATTGAATTTACTAGTTATATATTCTCTGTTCTTTTTTTTTAATTTCTCTAGAATTTGAGTCTAAAATTCAGGTAGCTTGCAACAGATGGGGATGATGTTTTGTAACAAAGCACATTGTTATTCAGTTGTTTCAGTCATTTTCAACTCTTTGTGACCCCATCTTGACAAAGATATTGGAGTGGTTTGCCATTTTCTTTTCTAGCTCATATTTACAGATGAGGAAACAGACAAACTGGATTAAATGACTTACCCAGCATCATACAGCTAATAAATGTCTGAGGTCAGATTTGAACTCAAGATGAGTCTTCCTGACTTCAAGTCAGTCTCTCTATCCACTGTACCACCTAACTGCACATACCAACATATCATATACCAAGAGGTAAATCTCTTTCCACAACTAGACTTGTCAAAAAGTATAACTGCTGCCCACTTTTAGTGACTCAGTTGACACAAATGATACTGTAAAAAAAATAGTTATTGGATGATATATCAAAATCAGTAAGCAACTTTTTAATGGATTTATTATGGGAAAAGTACAAGGCTAAGCATTTATGGAAACAAAAAGAAAGAAAGAAAAAGTAGTGCCTTCCCTCAAGGAGTTTACATTCTAATAAGGGAGACAGCATGTACATAAAACATACATACAGAGTAGATAGAAAAGTGATTTTAGAGGGGAAGGCACTAGGTGCTGGGAGGACTGAAAAAGCTTCCTGCAATAAATTAGTCTAAAGGAAGCCAGGAATTCTGAGAGGTGGGGTTAAGAATGTTTAGCTTTCAAAGCATGGAGGACAGTCAGTGCATAGGTATGGAGACAACAGATGTGTGAGAAATGATAATAAGCCAATATAACTAGACCTTAGAGAGTTATGGTCAAGGGACTAAGGATACTTGTTGTACTTCCTTACCATACTCCATTGAGGACAAAGGATTAAAAAAAAAAGTCTTTAGCAAGGGACTAATTGAAACCAGGGGGAGAAAGAGATGCAGAGTAGAACAAGCCATAAAATTCAGTTTCTACACTCAATAAAGAAAGGCATTGGGAAGAGTTTGGTACTCCATTGCCCAACCCAGCAATCAGAGAGGAGTGGAGGCTAAAGGAGGTGATTTCAGTCAAGATTGGAATTAGCAGCATGGTGATGCAATTAGAAATGGGAGGGGGAATAAGCTTAATGTGGGAAGGTAATCTTTTTCCATGGAGCTGAAACTAGGTAGAACAGAAATAAAGAATATAGTGAGATACATTATAGTAGTGATAAGGGGCTTCAATTATCCAGGCACAAAGGAGCTCTCTCTTTGCCAAAAGCAAAGAAGCTAATAATAAGTTATTGACCGGCCTTAATAATAATTTCACCCTTCAAAAGGTAGAAGAATCATCAAGGGAAAATTCTGTGCTGGCCATGATTCTCACTAATAAGGAGGCATTGACTATTGAAGTGGACATGATGGGAACCTTGGGGAGATGTGATCACTCTTTAGAGTTTGTAATAGAACAGAAGAAAGCCAGGCATAGTCTGCCCTATTCTTAGATTCTGAGAAAGCAGAATCAAAGGGTTCAAAGTAGACTAAAATTTTGTAGACTAAAATTCTATAGGGGAATCAGCCCAGGAGGGAAAGAAGTGAAATTCTCAGGAATAAAATTCTTATACAAAGATCAGTGAGTCTACTAAGAAGAAAAAAATGAGAGATATTTGAAGAGACTGCTATGTATGCACAAAGACCTCCTCAGATAGCTGATTTTAAAAAAAATATTCAATTAATTTTACATGCATTTGTAACCTTCCACTACCTCCCTAATAGAACAACAAACACGAACAAAAAAATAAAATCCCCATCATAAACATGCATAATCTAGTTAAACATATTTCCACATTGGGGCAGCTAGGTGTCAAAGTGGATAGAGCACTAACCCTGGAGTCAGGAGGCCCTAAGTTCAAATCCCATCTCAGGTACTTAATAATTACCTAGCTGTGTGACCTTGAGCAAGTCACTTAACCCTATTGCCTTGCAAAACAAACAGACAAAAAGCCTAAAACATATTCCCACATTGACTGAAAAGGCAGAGGTTACTCCTCTCTATATTTTAAGTCCATTACATGTCTAGCAGTAGGTGAATGACATATTTCATCTTCAGTCTTCTGGACTCATGATTTCTAACTTAGACTCTAAAAAGTTATGAAAAGAATATGTAAGTAAGGGTAGGTAACAAGATGAATATGTGAGTACAGCATACATGCTTCTGTAAGATCCGTATGGAAAAAAATATATAACAGTTGAGGAGGGGATGTGGCAAAGAACTGAAAACATTAGTTGAAATATTGACTGACCAATTATGGTGCATGAATGCAAAGGAATACTATTGTGCTGTAAGAAATAACTAAAGGAACAGTTTCAGAGAAACTTGAGAAGATTTATATGAACTTATGCAGTGTTTGAGCAGAAGCAGGATAATAATTTGTAAAAACAATAATATTGTAAAAACTAACAACTTTGAAAGTCTTAAGAGCTCTGATCAGTGCAATAATTATTGGGGACCTCCTAACAGAAAAGTGATCTATTCAAGAAGCAGAACGAAACAATAAATTTTGGACATGGTTAATATAGGAATTCATTTTGCTAGACTGCATAATTTTTATGAAAGTTTTAGTTTTTTCCTTTTTTTCTCTTTTTTTTAAATAGAAGGAAGTGGGAAAGAGAACATAGTTATTAATTTAAAAAGAAAAGTAACCAACACCTCACACCCTTTACCAAGATAAGATCCAAATGGTTACAGGACATAGACATAAAAAACAACACTATAAACAAATTAGAAGATCAAGGACTAGTCTACCTGTCAGATCTATGGAAAGGGGAGCAGTTTATGACTAAGGAAGAGTTGGAGAACATCACCAAAATCCAATTAGATGATTTTGATTACATTAAATTAAAAAGTTTTTGCACAGATAAAACCAATGTAACCAAGATCAAAAGAAATGTAGTAAATTGGGAAACAATCTTTACAACTAATGATTCTGACAAAGGACTCATTTCTAAAATATACAGAGAACTGAGTCATATTTTTAAAACAAAAAGCCACTCCCCAATTGAGAAATGGTCAAAGGATATGCAAAGGCAATTTACAGATGAGGAGATCAAAGTAATCTATAGCCATATGAAAAAATGCTCTAAATCATTAATTATTAGAGAAATGAAAATTAAAGCTTCTCTGAGGTACCACCTCACACCTCTCAGATTGGCCAGTATGACCAGGAAGGATAATGATCATTGTTGGAATGGATGTGGGAAATCTGGGACACTATTACACTGTTGGTGGAGCTGTGAACTCATCCAACCCTTCTGGAGAGCTATTTGGAACTATGCCCAAAGGGCAACAAAAATGTGCATACCCTTTGACTCAGCAATACCACTACTGGGTCTATACCCTGAAGAGATGATGAAAAGGGGTAAAAACATTACTTGTACAAAAATATTGATAGCAGTCCTGTTTGTGGTGGCAAAGAATTGGAAATTCAGTAAATGTCCTTCAATTGGGGAATGGCTTAGCAAACTGTGGTATATGTATGTCATGGAACACTATTGTTCTATTAGAAACCAGGAGGGATGGGATTTCAGGGAAGCCTGGAGGGATTTGCATGAACTGATGCTGAGTGAGATGAGCAGAACCAGAAAAACAACCGTACACCCTAACAGCAACATGGGAGTGATGTTCAACCTTGAAGGACTTGCTCATTCCATCAGGGCAACAATCGGGAATAATTTTGGGCTGTCTGCAAAGGAGAATACCATCTGTATCCAGATAAGGAGCTGTGGAGTTTGAACAAAGTGCAAGGACTATTCCCTTTAATTTAGAAAAAAAAAACAGCTTATTGTCTGATCTTGTTACCTCTTAGACTTCTCTTTAAGGATATGATTTCTCTCTCATCACACCCAATTTGGATCAAGGTACAACATGGAAGCAAAATAAAGACTGACTGAGTGCTCTCTGTGGGGGGGGGGGAGGGGGGGAGGGAAGCAAGATTGGGGGAAAATGTAAAACTCAAATAATATCTTTAATAAAAATAAAATTTAAATTAAAAAAGAGAAAAAAATAAAAAGAAAAGTATGTTAGATGTGGTTAAGGTCAAAATACACTAAGGCTGTTGAGAGAAGCTAAGAACGAAAAATGTGGTGTTGGTAAGTTTTTTTTAACTTTTTTGGGATAAAGAATAACATCAAAGAAAGGTTAGTATTGCTTCTTGGAATAGATGGTACGATGAAAAGTGACAGCAGCAAAAAAGTAAAGTTGTTCAGTTGTTTCTGTTTTTTTTTCTGCCAGGGAGAATGTATTTTGCACTGGAAAAGAAATAGCAAAAATGAATGATAGAGAATTGACCATCAAGATAAGTAAGAATTTAGTAAGAGAGCATTTACTTGTCCTTGATGAACTCAAGTTACTTGACCAGTTGAATTTCAACAGAGATTCTCAATCTTGAGTCCTCAGAGGTTGAAAATTGGCAAAGAATTCCTTTTCCATCAATAAATTCCATGAGCATCTATGAACTTATATGGGGAAAAACATTACATCTTTAATAAAATTATTTTCCTTTATAATCATATGCATTTTATTTTATATATACATTGTCCTAAGTCTGGTTTCATCAGACTGCCAAAGTTATACATGACACAAAAAAAGTTAAGAACCCTTGAACTATGGCCTTGGTGACTGAAAGAACTGGTGAATGTGAATGCTGAAATTCTGTCAATGAAATTTTATAGAATGTGGAACTTAGAAAGAGTAATGCAATCCCAGAGAAAGGCAAATATAGCAGTTTTCAAAACTGGTTGACTAAACTAATTTCCTTTTTCAATAGGTTACTAATATGACAGATAGGGGAAGTTTTGAGATAAACATAGTTTACCTTGTTACCAAAGCACCTGATAAAGTACCTTGATTATTCTTTTACAAAAGGTGGAGAGATATGGACTGGATCATAATATAATACATAATTAGTTGAATTCAGAACTGGTTGAATGACTGCACCTAAACTGTAGTCATTAATTGTCCAATGTCAACTTGGAAAGAGGTCTTCCAGAAATCTGTCATTGACATTTTTAATTTTAATTTTAATTTTTTTTACAACTTACTAGAGGTAAGTTGTAAAGGTAGAGGTATAGATAACTTATAATATTTGAAGATTACACAGACCAGGGAAGGTTAGTGCTAACTACTGGATGACAAAGTCAAGATCCAAAAAGATCTTGAAAGAAGCCTTGGTTACTTATACTGAATCTATATCTGAATTATAAAAAGATGAATTCCAATAGGAATAAATGGAAAACCTGTGCTTGAGTTAAAAAAAAATCCTTCCTTTCAGATGGAAGCTTCATTAGATAACTGTTTATTTTAAAGGAAAAACAAGATCTTCACTTTTTCCATAGATTGTCAACTAAGGATGTGTCAGTGATATGTGATATGGCAGCTAAAAAAGCTGATACAATCTTGGGCTGCACCAAGAGAGGCATATCTTCTAGGAATAAGAAGACAAGTTCTTCCTTGGCCCAGTCACATACAGAATATTGTTTTTAATTTTGGGTACCACAATTATGGAAGGATATTGGTAGGCTTAAAGAGATTCCAGAGGAGGGCCAGAATTGTGAAAAGCCTTGAATTCATGTCTTAAGTATTAATTAGTTACAGAAACTTGAGGACATTTAGTCTGAAGAATTAAAGATTCAGGGAGGGACTTGAAAGTTACATTCAGGTATTTGTAGGACTGTAATGTAGACATTTTTGATTTATTCTATTTGACTTTAGAGGAAAGTCATGAACATAGATTTTGAGAGAAAGTGGAAACTTCATATTATCATTTTATCATTTTCAGAATCTGAGACTCAGAGAGATTTAATGACTTTCCCAAGTCCATAGGCAGTAAGTACTATAATCAGGTTTTGAACTTAGGTCCTTTGTCTGACTTGAAATATATCACTCTTTTCATGTACCTTGATGTAAGAGTAAATGTTAGAAGTTGAAAAAAAAAAAATTGGATTAGATGATAGTAAAATAAACAGATTCCATGAGACATCAAGAAATGTTAGAAGAAAATTAAAATACTGAAAAATAGAAGAAAATGTAAAATGTCTGTTATAAAAAAAAAACCACAACAAAAAAAACCCCCAATTTGATCTGGGAAACAGTTCAAAAGAGAAAATATAAGTACTGGAAAACTTGAAAACCATGTTTTAAAAAAAAGCCTAGAGGGGTGGCTAGGTCGGTGCAGTGGATAAAGCACCAGCCCTGGAGTCAGGAGTACCTGGGTTCAAATCGGTCTCAGACACTTAATAATTACCTAGCTGTGTGGCCTTGAGCAAGCCACTTAACCCCGGTTGCCTTGCAAAAACCTAAAAAAGAAAAAAAAAGTCTAGAAACTATATTCCATAAAATCACAAGTGGAAACTGTCTAGATCTATTACATCCAGAGGACAGAGTTAAAATAGAAAGATTCTACCAGTTAGCTTCTGAAGGAAACACCAAATGAAAACTCCTAGGAACTACATAGTCCTAATACAGGGAATTTCTAGTTTAAAGAAAATTACTGTAAGCAGCCAGATAAAAAGAGCCTAAGTCTTAGCATCTACTAGGGTAAAGGAATGGAAAATTTCAGAATACCCATATGCTAAAAGGCAAAAGATATGGGTTACCTATGAATAACATACAGCAAAACTAAATCAACAGGTTGGATGGAGGCTAAAGAAAAAGATGGGGGTTGAACCTATGGGAGCTTCTGAGGTGAAAGGGGGGTGTTGGAGAGAAAGGAAAAGAGGAGAGGGGGGAAGGAAGGGGAGGGAAGAGGAAAAAGATGGGGGTTGAACCTATGGGAACTTCTGAGGTGAAAGGGGGTGTTGGGGAGAAAGGAAAAGAAGAGAGGAGGGGAAGGAAGGGGAGGGGAGGAGAGGGGAGGGCAGAGGAAT